>NC_091950.1:143094360-143291860 GCF_031021105.1 Erythrolamprus reginae | reverse complement strand
GAGAAACACTGCCTTGGAGAGTCAGGCCGTATGGATCTTTAAATGTCAGTCCTAATACCTTGGATCCGTGATCCGGAACTTATGGCACACGTGCCATAGGTGGCACACGGAGCCATATCTAGTAATGGGCAGCCAAAAGTTTTACTGCCACACTGTGGGTGTGGCTTATTTTGTGGGTGTGGCTTAATGGTCATGTGACTGGGTAGGAGTGGCTTGCCAGCCATGTGATCAGGTGGGAGTGGCTTGAATGATCAACATGTAAGTCCTCGAATTACAAACCTTTCAGTGTCGCTCGCTGGGGTGACAATTTGCTTCGTGTTTCCTGCGCCCTCCTTCCTGGCTCACCCCACCCCCTCAGGCTGGGTAGCTAGGCAAACGGGTGTTGCCAGAAGCATAAATGCTGCCAGTGCCGCCTCCACCCACGCCTTCTGCTTGCACCTCAGGTGGGAAGTGGCCACGTGAGGCTGGAGGGGAGCCAGGTAGGAGAGAGGGAAGCTCAGCCAAGGCCAGGAAGGAGGAAAGAGGAAAAAAGCATGGAGCACAGACACAGCAGCAGCAGGGGAAAAAAGGAGAGCCGAGCCGAGACTAGTAATCCAGGAAGTGACAGCTGCTGATCAGCTGGAGCTGATCTTCATTTCTGCCGGTGGAACTGCGTTCCACCCCATCCTGCCTGCTGTCCACTCCTGGCCATATCAGAAGGCACATGGGACTTTGCCATGTTTCAGCTCCAGCATGCATCAGCTGATTTTTGGACTTGGGAGGGAAGGGGTGCGTGCATGTGCACACATGCTAGCTCACCCACCCACACCCCTTTTGGAATGCAAACAAAATAGAAAGGTTCGCCATCACTGCCTTAGATGGATGCTGGTAAGCAATTAGCTACCAGTGCTGATTATCTCACTATAGGCATCATATGATTCCTATACAGTGGTACTTCTACCTAAGAATGCCTCTACTTACGAACTTTTCTAGATAAGAAGCGGATATTCAAGATTGTTTTGCCTCTTCTCAAGAACCATTTTCCATTTAAGAATCCGAGCCTCCGAAACTGTAACTGGAAAAGGCAGGGAGAAGCCTCTCTGGGGCCTTTCTAGGAGTCTCCTGGGAGGAAACAGGGCTGGAAAAGGTGGGGAGAAGCCTCCATGGGGCCTCTCTAGGAATCTCCTGGGAGGAAACAGGGCCGGAAAAGGTGGGGAGAAGCCTCTGTGGGGCCTCTCTAGGAATCTTCTGGGAGGAAACAGGGCCAGAAAAGGCAGGGAGAAGCCTCCGTGGGGCCTCTCTAGGAATCTCCTGGGAGGAAACAGGGGCTCCACCCTCCCTGTGGTTTCCCCAATCACACACATTATTTGCTTTTACATTGATTACTATGGGAAAATTGGTTCTTCTTACCAACTTTTCTACTGAAGTACCTGGTCACAGAATGAATTCAGTTCATAAGTAGAGGTACCACTGTACCTAGTTGTAATTATTAATCCAGCTGTTGTATTTTACACCAGGTCCAGTTTCAGGGCAACTTTCAAGAGTAGCCTCAGAGAAAGTGCATTATTGTGAGAAATTGTGAAGATGTGGATAAACAGTCACCAAATACAGCTTAGGAAAGGTAGCAGGGATGTTGGAGGTCTTCTAGTCCAGTCTCCTGCTCAAGCAGAAGACCTATACTATTCAGAGAAATGGCTGTCCAAACTCTTCTTTAAAAACTTCTGGTGTTGGCGCATCCACAACTTTCAAAGGCAAGTTGTTCCACTGGTCGATTAGTCTTACTCTCATGAAGTTTCGCCTTAGTTCTAGATTTCTTCTCTCTTTGTTCAGTTTCCACCCATTGCTTTTTGCCTTCAGGTATTTTGAAAAATAGGTTGACTTCCTATTTTATAGTTCGTTTTTTATTTTACTTGATAGTTGGCGTAATAATTGCAATTGTACGCAGGTGCTCCTTGCCCCAGCTGCTACTTGTAAATCCAACGACATTTGAGCATCATCATGCAACATTGCTGCACCATCTGGAAAAGCCATCCCGGTTTGCTCCAGTAATGAAAGCAGAGAAGTACATACACTTACGTCTAACTGAAAACCTTGCAAAGGGAATGTACTGTGTTGGAAACATGTCTCCGTCTGTGTACCAGGAAATATACTTTTCAGAATTTTGAATTGCATGGAGAAAACAATCCCATCTTATTATTCAGTAAAGCACAGGAGAATTGGCTCCTGCTCAAAGAAATGTATAACCTAACTTGTAGCTATAAAAGAGGGCAGTACTTTTTTTTCAGCTGGAGGGAAATTTTGTCTCTCCCCCCCTTATTATATGCAGTTTCTGAGGAATGGGTAATGCTGATCCAGGGGTCCCTGTGCACTCTTAGAAATATTAGAGTCAGGTATATCAAGTTTCCCAAGGTTAAACACACCTATTTTGTAATTTAAATGGCTTTGTTTTGCTTGTAGATAAAGATTTTTAAAAACTGCCCTGCTGAAAAATTGTCATTTTGCTGCTGGATTTTCAGCAACACACTTCTGGGGCCTGCAAAAATAAGATTGGGATTGGATTTGTAGCCCAAGATTCTTACCAACCGATATTGAAAAACATAATTACAGATTCTATGCGGCCCCTTGTATGAACTCTTGTAGAGTTGGGATAGCATCTGCCACCACAGCCCATCATTCATATAGTAAGCCAGACTGGGAAGTCTCTTGATTCAGGAGGAGCTAATCTTGATAGAGTTAGGGAGCGACTAGAAAAGAAAGTCAGTTTCAATTTCATTGTGAGATGAACCTACTGGCAACCAAACAAAATCATGAACCTGCATGAATTCCCAATGCAGTAGTACCTCTAGATATGAGCTGCTCTACATGCGAGTATTTCCAGATACGAGCTAGGAGGGGAGAGACATTTCTGTTCTACTCCCAAGCTGAAATTCGGGATACGAGCCGAGCGTCCACTAGGTGGCGCAAGAATCCTTGCTTTTGGTTAGAATCCTTGCTTTTGGTTATCTCGGAGGGGAAAAAAGTTATTTGTTCCAGAATACGAGTTGCCTCAAGATACAAGCTCCCTTATGGAACGAATTATGCTCGTATCTAGGGGTACTACTGTATATGTCTGTTATTTTTGGGAACAAGGGTCTTTTATTTCAAAGCGGTTGCTCTTTTCTGAAATCAACCCCACACAAGAACTACTAATAACCTGGGACTTAGCGTGACATGTTCATTCCCTATCAACCAGGTTTTCTCTCCAGCTGTTTCTGAACAGACTATTTCCGATTACTGCTAATTAGGCCTGGCGAGTTTCTAGTCAATTTCCCTCTGGTCACTTCACCCGGTTAATAGATTCACAAACAATCAAACTCTCCGGGATCAATCCCAGGCATTTCTGCATTGGGATGCTGTGAGATGGAAAGGTGGGTCATCGAGAAATGCTTTTTAGTTCAGCTCCAAGCCTCAGAGAATATTTGCGTCTGAGATCTGATGCTTGATACCGACTGGACTGCGGAACATTGAAAGAAGCCAGATCATTCTCAGGGGTTGCCACAAAGAAGGAGTCAACCTATTCTCCAAAGCACCTGAGGGTAGAACAAGAAGCAATGGGTGGAAGCTGAACAAGGAGAGAAACAACTTAGAACTAAGGAGAAATGTCCTAACAGTTGTTCTGTCGGGCTCTCTGGTAGACTCCTCCCAAAAATTCACAGGTACAAATTTCAGACACACACACGTTTGAAAATTCAAAACAATGTTCTTTATAATGAAAATTCACTTAAACCAAGCGCTCTTTTGGTATAGCAAAGAGCACTCGTCTCCAAACAAACTGGTAATTTGTACAAGTCCCTTATCAATTCTGTGATACTTATCTTGCAGCTGTGAGGCAATTCACAGCCCTTCTTCTTTCACAAAGTGAAACACACTCTGCTCTGGTTTAGTTTCAAAGCGGGGAAAAATCAGCACACAAAAGGTCAAAGTCAGTAAAGCAGTCACGAAACACAAGGATCAGATAATTCTCCACAATGGCCAAACCCACAGGCTGCTATTTATAGCAGCCTCACTAATTACCACAGCCCCACCCAACCACAGGTGGCCTCATTTTCTTTGATAATAATCTCTCAGTTGTTGTTGCCTATGCATCGCTCTCCGCATGCGTGGCTGTATCATTAACTCTTGTTCTGAATCCAAGGAGGAGCTAGATAATTGATCTCCTTCTGAGCTGTCTGCCACACTCTCCTCCTCCCTGTCACTCATGTCTTCTTGGTCAGAGGAGCCTTCATCAGCAGATTCCACTGGGGGCAAAACAGGCCTGCAGCATGTGGATGTCTCCCCCACATCCACAGTCCTTGGGGCAGAAGCTGGGCCAGAGCTAACCACAACAACAGTTAGAACAATTAATCAGTGGAACAGCTTGCCTCTAGAAGTTGTGTATGCTCCAACATTGGAAGTTTTTAAGAAGATGTTGGATAACCATCTGTTTGAAGTAGTGTAGGGTTTCCTGCCTAAGCAGGGGGTTGGACTAGAAGACCTCCAAGGTCCCTTCCAACTCTGTTGTTATTGTTATTTGGTTTTTGGGGAAGGGCAGTTGTTCAGCTTCCATTTTTTATAAAATCAATGTGATAACTGTCATGGTGGGTAAACCAAACCCCAGGTATTAAAAAGAGCTAAATATTAAAAACAAGCAAAAGCAAGAGGGTTGAGTGTTAGATAGGTGAGTCTTTGCACTCACAGAACTTAGCAGTGGCATGACTTTTTAAACAGGGAACTTATATTCTGGCATTTTCAGCACCACTCCGTCTCAAGTTAAATAGAACAGCGAACAGACTTCTGAAAGCTCCTTTTATAGTGTGGCTGTCAGACAACCAACTAATCACAATGAGAGTTGGGCGAACCCATTGAAGTTCGGGTTTGGCGGGTTCGGACAAACTTGCCGTCGGAGTTCAGGTAGGTTTGCCGAACCCAAACCCAAACCTCAACCCCAACACCTCTGGCCTGGCTGGAGGCGAAGCACTGGAGGGGAGTGGTGTCAGGCTCCATCAAACAGGCGATGGCTGGGAGTCGCCGAAAATCCCTGCCCCTAGTTCTCTCTCATTTCGGCGGCTCCCAGCCATTGCCCACTTGATAGAGCCTGACATATCCCCCCCAGTGCTTCGTCTCCCACGGGACAAGAGGGCTTGGGAGGCAGGTTCTGCTGGGCTGGCTTCTGAGGATCCTGGCGGGCAGCTTCAAGCAGGCGATGGCCAGAAGGGGGAGGCTGGGAGGGCTCTTATGTGCCATAAGTTCCAATTCACGGATCCAAGATATTAGGACTGACCTTTAAAGATCCATACGGTCTGATTCTGCAAGGCAGTGTTTCTCAATCAGGGCAACTTTAAGGTGTGGGCTTCAACATCCAGAATTCTCCAGGTAGCATGCCAAGAAGTCATTCAGATTCTCAGTAGTTTACAACCAAATAAAGGCCAGATGACATTCTCTAGTTGAGGAACCCAAAACAAGCTTCTTATGTCGAATCTGATGGGATGGGTAGATATCGCTGGGGAAAGGCGATTGCTCAAATAACCCAGCCCAGAAGGCGGGACCATGTGGGAAGGCCTTTTCTGTGGTGGTTCCGGTTCTATGGAATCAACTGCCCACTTTCCTAGCCTTCTAAAAGGCTGTGAAAACATGGCTCTGCCAGTAGGCCTGGGGCCGATGAGCAAAACCAACTAGCTCTGGCCCAAGAAGTATGAATGTTTGCTAAATGATTGTTTTACCTCGGGGGGGGGGGGTGTTTAATTGTTTTATACTGCTACTGTTTTTATCATGTGGTTTATCATTGTTTTATACTATATTTTTATTGCTGTACGCCGCCCAGAATCCGCAAGGAGGTGGGTGGTTTAAAAGTGTAATAAATTAAATTAAATTATAGGTTACCACCAGAATTTTGGACTCGGAAACAATTTGGTAAACTATGAGAGCATGGTGCAGGGGTGCAACATACACACATCTAGGTTTCAGCATAACTGCCTGTGCTGCTGCATTTTGCACCAATGGAAGCTTTCAGATATTCTTTAAGGGCAGCTCCTATTAGATCAATGCAGTCTAGATTGATTTGCTTTAGGATTCTCCCCATAGGCACCGCACGAAGATATTTCACCGATTGAACTAAATGTCATGCCTCAATCCTGGCTCACTAGAAAAGAAAAGCAGTTTATGCTTATCTTTAGTTGTTCCAGTTGAAAAGTAGGGTTTTCCCTCTTCTAACAAAAGAAAGACTTGCAGACCTGGGGGGCCCAAAAGGGTGAGATCCACATTGGAGGGATTGAGGGCAGATTCCAGCTCTCTCCCTTCTCTGCTTTCCACCCATCCATCTTTTTGCTTATCAGTTTGATGTATTCTCTTGGTGCTCCTTTTCCATTCCTTATTTTATGGTTCTATTATTTTACCCCTGCTCTGTCTGCACGCCTTTCATTTCCTTCCTTTTTATTATTGTGAGCCACCCAGAGTAGCCCTACAGTGAGACAGGCAGAAAATACAAAAAAACAAAAGGAAAACAAGACATTGTATGCATATGACTTTGTCAGGCAGAATAACTGACCAGAGCAATCATTAGTTCTGCAACATCTTGGCTGGTAAACAAGGAAATGCTGTTACCAGCCAACTTCACTCTCTTGAGCATTTACTCTAATCAATTAGAAAACTCTCTAAAATTCTTCCCCTCCCTGATTAAAATCCATTACTGTAGAAACTCCTCCCCACTCCATCACCTCTGGTTCCAAACAGAAAAGGAAGAACCAATTTACATTTAATTTACACCCAAGCCATCTTGATGTGAATTACCATTATGATATCTCAACCTTGGTTCCTCTCCCCATCTTTTGCCATTTATTTATTTGTTTATTTATTTGTTTGTTTATTTGTTTGTTTGTTTGTTTATTTAGTCAAGTACGTATTGGTAGCGTGCAAAGATATAACAATGTTTAATATACTGTACATGATACTAGTAAGAGAGAAACATTAGGACAGTAGGTACGCTGATGCACTTAGGCACGCCCCTTACTGACCTCTTAGGAATCGGGTGAGGTCAACGGGTAAAGGGTAAAGGGTAAAGTTTTGGAGGTTAGGTGATGAGACTACAGAATCAGGTAGTGAGTTCCATGCATTAACTATTCAGTTACTAAAGTCGTACTTCCTGCAGTTGAGTTTGGAGCAATTTACTTTAAGTTTGTATCTGTTGTGTGCTTGTGTGTAGTTGAAGCTGAAGCTGTTTTCAGGAAGAACGTTGTAACAGATGATTTTATAGGCTATGCTTAGGTTGTATTTAAGGCGGCGTAGTTTTAAGCTTTCTAAACCTAGAATTGTAAGTCTAGTTGCATTCTGTTGCAAGTGGAGGAGTGGATGGCTCTTCTAGTAAAGTATCTCTGGACATTTTCTAAAGAGTTTATGTCCAAAATGCAGTGTGGTTCCAAACAGATGAGCTGTATTCAAGGATTGGTCTGGCAAAAGTTTTGTATGCTCTGGTTAATAGTGTGAGATTACGAGAGCAGAAGCTACTTAAGTTAACAACTCTTGAAGCCTTTTTGGCGATGTTGTTGCAGTGGGCTTTGGCACTTAGGTCATTTGATATGAGTATTCTAAGGTCTTTTATAGAGTGAGGGTTGTCTGTAAGGTCTTGTATTTGGTGTTCTGATTCTTTTTGTCAATGTGTAGAGCATTGATGTACAGAGCATTTTTTGATTGAGATTTGAAATTGCCAGATGTTTGACCATTCAGACACAAAGTCAAGGTCTTTTTTGAGAGTAGTTGTGTTATTGGTGTTGTTGAAAAGGTTGACATCATTGGTGAAGAGAACGCAGTTACTTTTAATGTGATCGCAAAGGTCATTTATATAGAGTATGAATAATGTTGGTCCTAATATGCTGCCTTGGGTACGCCACTGTTAACCAGAACAGGATTAGATATGGTGCTCCCTATTTTGACATATAGGGATCCTGAGATGCCATAGGATTTCAGTTTTACAAGTAGTTTGTCATGAACCACTGAGTCAAAGGCTTTACAGAAGTCAATGTAAATTGCATCTATTGATTTGCCCTGATCGAAATTTAATTTACTATCCTGCCCTTCCTCCTCTCACCCAATAATCCTTCCCACTACACCAGTGGTGAAATGTAAAAAAATTCCCTACTGGTTCTGTGAGCATAGCTTGGTGGGTTTGGCTTGGTAGTCACAAAATGTAGTGAAACTCAATTAATAATGCTCTTGCTTAGCAACCAAAATTTTGGGCTCAATTGTGGTCATATGTTTTCTTTCTTTCTTTCTTTCTCCCTTTCTCTTTCTTTTTATCTTTCTCTTTCCCTCTTTTTCTTTCTTTCTTTCTTTCCTTCCTTCCCTCCTTCCTTCCTTTCTTTATTTTTTCTTTCTGTCTCTCTCTTTCTCTTTCCCTTCCTCTTTCTTTCTTTTACCCTCTTTTTCTTTCTTTCTTTCTTTCTTTCTCTCTCCCTTTCTCTTTCTTTTTATCTTTCTCTTTCCCTATTTTTCTTTCTTTCTTTCTTTCTTTCTTTCTTCCCTTCCTTTCTTTTTTTCTTTCTGTCTCTCTTTCTCTTTCCCTTCCTCTTTCTTTCTTTTCCCCTCTTTTTTCTTTCTTTCTTTCTTTTTTCTCTTTCTTTCTCTCTTTTTCTTTCTTTTTCTTTCTCTTTTTTCTTGTCTCCCTCTCTTTCTTCTCCCTCTCTCTCTTCCCCCTTTCCTTCCTTTCCTTCTTTTTTCTTTCTTTCTCTTTCTTTCTTTCTTTCTCTCAAGAGTGGGAGAAAGAAGAAAGTGTTCTGGAAGGGTGGGATGGATGCAGTAAGTGGGACCTGAGGTGGAGGGGAAGACAAGTGGGCCACAACCCCACCATACTTGGTGGAGCTGCTGCTGCTGCTACGGGGCTGATGGGATGGCGGAAGTGCTCCAGGACTGCAAGCAGATATCTTGGGGTTGTATTGTGCACTTGCCTTTGCCTCCTCCTCTTTCTTTGGGTTGGACCAAAGTCACCCAAAGGTATGGTTTATATGGATTATGTTCTCCCATGATGACCAAAGAGAGAAGTAAATGCAGGAACATTTCGCTGAAAGGATAGTTTGATTTCAAGATAATTGTGGTTAATGGTGTTCAGCATTTTACCAAGTTCTCAGTAGATGTGGAGGTAGGAAGAAAAAAAAGGCTGTAATTAAATTTGTTCCATTAGTGGCTTTCCATCCTTGAATGTGTGGTATCTGATACTTCATGGGGATTTTGTTCCCTCTTATGAGGCTCAAAAATTCCTCCAATGCAAACTGGATAGCATCAGCTACATTTGCTCATACGTTCTGCAAGATGTCTCATAGTTGCTTCTTTAAAATAAAAAAAATCTAGACAGGCAAAGTGAAATCCAGCAGTGAGAATGAAGCATTTGAATTAGGAGTTTGGTATAAATATTTCATAGAAGAAATAATTGGCAATCGGAATACTTTGCCAGGGGAAGTGACAGAATCAGAATTAGGCATCTCACATTCCATTAAAAAAACATATCTTAAATGCTTATACATTATCAGCCCAATGCACCCTGTTGCCTGTGAGAAATCAGACTAATTATCAGAGGGCTTCCTCCGTAATCTACAGTTTGGTTAATCATGTTACACTTTCCATTCCTAAGTGCCTTAGGAAATGAAAGTGTCTTAGTCAGAAGTAAGTTTAATTAAAACCAGGGGAGCTTACTCTTCAGTACCTGAGTTCAAGAGATAATTTTATCAGTGCTGACAATCTGCTTGTGCTTGTTCTTGTGGAAATCAGTGCTGAGTTTTTAATTGAGCCCAATGAATTGCGGTAATAAACTAAGTTATTTCTGCGCACTAGAGGGCAGTGTGCATCAAGAAGTAAGGTGAATGTGCAGAATGGCCTGATTAGGTTAACAAAAGTGTAATTTTAGCATCCGTTAATGGCCAATTCTGGGTAATAGTCTATCAGTCTAACGGTCTGTAGAATCAATTTACTTATATTGCAACAAAAACCAGATTTTGTATAGGCTTGCTCGCGTGGCTGAATTAAAAACCAGGATGAATCTTGGATGTTAGTTTCCTGAAGTTAGACAAGAGTGGGCTTGCAGCAATGAGGCCATAGATGTCTAAAACATCATAGCAGGTAAAAATTGAAAACAAAAGGCATTTCATCATTATTAACGCTGTATGAAAGGTTGGGAGATGCAATACTTTAAGGCAATGGTTTTCAACCTGGGGGTCGGGAACCCTTTGGGGGTTGAACAACTGTTTCACAGGGGTCACCTAAGACCAGGGGTGGGCTGCTGCCCGGATGGGGGAACACAGTGGGGTAGTGAAAATGGAGCTCCACCCTCGAGCATCCAATTTGCATTGAAAGATATTGAAAGAAAATGCAGGGCATCCTGCATAAGCGACACCCACAGTGTGGTAGCAAAAATTTTGATAGCCCTTCACTGCCTAAGACCATGGGAAAAGACAAATTTCCCATGATGTTAAGAACTAAAGCTTCCATTCTGGCACCTTGGAACATATTTTTACAATCCGACCAATCAGGTGTTTACAGTGGAGGTGTCCCTCTGACCTTCCTGCCAATCTGCTTAAAGCTCTGTTGGGAGAATTGGTGCTCGACTTATGGTTGGGGGTCACCACAACATGAGGAACTGTATCAAGGGGCCGCGACATTAGAAAGGTTGAAAACCACTGCTTTAATGGGTATGCTTCATCAAAATGATATCTGTATATCAGTGTTCCTCTGGAAGTTGAAGCTTAAGTTCACATGTCTTAAAATTGTCAAGGTTAAGAAACACTGCACTAGATCAGGGGTGTCAAACTCATGGTGTCACGTTGTCATCATGTGATGTGTCACAACTCCCCCCCTTCACTAAACCGGGGGTGGGTGTAGTTGACACGTGATGTATCTGTCCTGCAAGCTGCAAGTTGGACACTCCTGTGCTAGATAAATGAGTTGGCCACAAATAAAGAGCCAAGGTGGCGCAGTGATTAGAGTGCAACACTGCAGGCAACTTTAGCTAACAGCTAGCTGTAGTTCAGCAGTTCAAATCTCACCACCGGCTCAAGGTTGACTCAGCCTTCCATCCTTTCCAGGCGGGTAAAATGAGGACCCTGATTGTTAGAGGCAATATACTGATTCTGTAAACTGCTTAGAGAGGGTTGTAAAAGCACTATGAAGTGGTATATAAGTCTAAACTGCTATGGCTAAAACAGGTCCAAATAAGCCCTGATGGAAATTAGTGAGCAGAGGATGCCATCAAGAGTCTATTAATTGAGAACAGCTAGAGTGGCCAATCAAAGCCAATGAGAAGGGTGAGAAGCTACACATCTAGTTTATCTAAAGCAGTGTTTCCCAACCTTGGCAACTTGAAGATATTTGGACTTCAACTCCCAGAATTCCCAAGCCAGCGAATGCTGGCTGGGGAATTCTGGGAGTTGAAATCCAGATATCTTCAAGTTGCCAAGGTTGGGAATCATTGATCTAAGGAGACATTTCATGAAGGCTGCCCATAATAATTAGAGCAGGGGTTTTGCCATGTTGCAATGCCCTAGAATGCAGCAAGTGGAGATCTGTGTCTTCCAAATGCAGGCTGAACTAAAGTGCCCAACAAATTAGTTTCAGACAAGGGTGAGGGTTCTGGATACGGATGCCCTGCAATTCAACAACGTCGGGAACAGGGACAGAAATTGTACCTTCCATTAGCCGTAGAAGAGTTACTGCATTGAAAGATTCTCTCTTCCACAGGTGGGTGTTCCTGCATGAGAAGGCCTACCAGGTAAGGGACACCTCCATTGAATCCTCCGTCGTGACAAAAGTGAAGGGGTTTGGCAACTACAGCAACCGCATTATGGATACAGCAGATTATGTCACACCTCCACAGGTAAGGTGACCACATTGTAACTTCGGTAAAGCGGGACACCATTGACGGTGGGGGACGGAGGACGGACAGACGACTGAAAAATTTCTAAAGAATTTTACCTCAGCGTTTGTTTTCCCACTTAATAGTGTTAGGGTGGGGCTTCACCTCAAAGAAAGAGGTTTCCCTACTCTTTCCCCCCCTAACGCTGGAGCGGTGCACACTCCGTCTCTTCTCCAACCTGCTGATCTTTCTCTCTCTCACACGCGTGTGCACTCTGTTGGATATGCGCAAAGCAACCCATAGCCGATAGCGCCAAAGTTTAGGGCCACCGCTTCATTTTTTTCTTTTCCCCCTCCCCACTTTGCATCAGCCAATTTTGGGCAGTGTGGAAGCTGAGCTGCTTGCCGGGCGATCCCTTCAAGCCACGTCATCGCCCGGCATCAAAGGATGAAGAGGCTCCAACACAATCGCTTTAAAAAAATCGGGACTTTTAAAAAACGCTGTGGGCCGCAGGAAAAAATTGCTCAAAAGCGGGACTGTCCCGCCAAAAGTGGGACATTGGGTCACCTTATCCACAGGCAGGGGTGGGCAGCAGGCAGGACGAGATGGAATGCAGTTCCACCAGTGGAAATGAAGCTGTGTGTCTAGCTCCAGCTGACTATCCCCCTCCCCATCCTCCTCCTCCTCCTTGGAAAGTGATAGAGAGACCAGCACCGGCAGGAGTTGCAGGGGGCCCATTTCCTCCTCCCTTTTTTCTCAACAGCTGATTGGCACCCATTCACCTAGCTACCCAGCCTGAAGCAGGGGGCGACCCAGGAAGGAGAGCGCAGGAAACACGAAACAAATTGTCGCCCCAGAGAGCGACACTGGTGAGGTTGTAAGTGGAAGACATAACAGTTCACTTGAACGATGATGATCGTTCAAGCCACTCCCACCTGGTCACATGGCCATCAAGCCACTCCTACCCAGTCACATGACCATCAAGCCAAACCCACAAAATAAGCCACACCCACAGTGTGTGGCAGTAAAAAATTTGGCTGCCCATTACTGTCCACAGGTAATGCTGTCCAAGTGGGTAGGGATAGCAAAGACACTTTACAAGATTATGTTCTCTGCAAAGGGAAAAAAAGAGCAAGGCTATGTTTGGAGAATGTGAGAATCAGCCCCTTCAAACAGCAGCCTTGGATATCTGCTCAGCTTAGCTGTGCAACTTTTGGTATAGGCCGCACAGGCAGCCTTAGGCCCATTCGGGGGTCCATAAAACTCCCCCAGGATCATGGCACCAAATATCAGCTGCAGAATGATTTTCCTGTGGGAAACAAAGGGAAATCAGCATGCAGAGCCTCTGATCAGCTTAACACATCTATAAAAGTAAAATCCCACCTCCCACACAAACGCACACACGCTGCCAAAATGGGAGAAAAACCGAGTGAAAATTCTTCCCTGCCCCGTCTGTTAATTTTATTACATTACTTCATTATTTCCATGGCTATTAAAAACAATAAGTGCCTCCTCGTTGCAGGAATGTAACCAGCCCTTGAAAAGAAATAGGGCAAAAAGCACAGCGATTTCAGTGAGCTAGAACGATAGATATCCCCTGTGTGTGTACATATCCACCCAATTCACTTTATTGAGACAATTAAAAAATAATAAAGCAAAGAATTCAAACTTGGAAACCATGATTTCCCATGTCTGAGTTCATACATTGAGCTAAACCCAAATTAAACAAACAATATTATAGCTTGGTGTGATGTCCAAGCATCATAAGATTGTTTGTTCAGTGATAGATTAGGCAGATTGACACCCTTCAAAGCCAGTTGTTTCAAGTAAGCCTAAAAGCACGTAATAAAGACATATCATGTTCCCAAATAACTCCACCATCAAAGCGCCTCCACCTTTAGGTGACTACCGATGATGACCCAGGATCTGCTCCCTCTGATTCACTCACTTGGGTAACTCCCACTTTTCCTTTGCTCCACATGGGAGGATGTGTTGGGGGGCTAAGGATTTCTGGGATAGGAAATTCCATAACCAACTGCTAATAACAGTTGGTTGCATACGTTTGCAAACAAGCCATGAGAAAGGCAGAATAGAGGAGAGGTGAGCTTAACAGCAGATGGTGTACAAATGAATGGCTGAAAATCGGCAAAATCTCGCTGATGTGAGCATCCTCACATAAGATTCTACTTCTGCACATGTGCAGGAAGCTGAGTCTCACACCGGTGTACATGCGCTGGACCCGTGCGCACACACACTCGCTGCCAGGAACACACTGGTAGTGCCGGCAACAGGCAGCCCTTCCCTGGACATCACATAGAAACATAGAAGTCAGACGGCAGAAAAAGACCTCGTGGTCCATCTAGTCTGCCCTTATACTATTTCCTGTATTTTATCTTAGGATGGATATATGTTTATCCCAGGCATGTTTAAATTCAGTTACTGTGGATTTATCTACCACATCTGCTGGAAGTTTGTTCCAAGGATCTACTACTCTTTCAGTAAAATAATATTTTCTCATGTTGCTTTTGATCTTTCCTCCAAGTAACCTCAGACTGTGTCCCTTGTTCTTGTGTTCACTTTCCTATTAAAAACACTTCCCTCCTGGACCTTATTTAACCCTTTAACATATTTAAATGTTTCGATCATGTCTCCCTTGCGGAAATGAACCTCTACACATGAGCAGAGAGTTCTTTGCCAGCTGCAACGACCAGAGAACCAGTTGGGGGCATGAACAATTGGCCATCGCTGCCGATTCGGTGAGCAGGTGCAAATTTCTGCCACCGGTGCAGGTGAATCAGTCCGAACCGACAGCAATCCACCACTGGCTGTACCCCATTAATAGTTTGGGTGAATTTTGCCGAGTATACAGCAGCCAATAGAGGAAAAACCTGACACAGGGATGGTGTCAACCACTCTATCACTTTAATGCCCTTAGAAATCTCTGCCATATTCAAGAACACAGCTATTGCAGGGGTAGCACTTTAGCCTGATGGCATGATGATAGTAACCTCATTTCCACAAATCTCACACGTCCTTATTAATATCATGGCATCTAATCCGGGTATTTCCTTTCGTGGCTCTAGCAAGATGATAGTATTGCAAACGTGTGGCTTTTCATTGGTTTCTTTATGGTAGGAGCATTCTTTGAGAGTTTCAAGGGAGGGAATCAATGGCTGCTGCTTGAGAACTAGCACTTTGTTTTGCTTATATAGGTAGCCCTCAATTTGCCACGGCCCATTTAGTGACTGTTCAAATTTACAACAGCACGGAGAAAAGTGACTTATGACCAGTAATGGGCAGCCAAAATTTTTACTGCCACACTGTGGGTGTGGCTTATTTTGTGGGTGTGGTGTGATGGTCATGTGACTGGGTAGGAGTGGCTTGCCAGCCATGTGATCAGGGGGGAGTGGCTTGAATGATCATCATTGTTCAAGTGAACTGTTAAGTCCTCGACTTACAACCTCACCAGTGTGGCTTTCTGGCGTGACAATTTGCTTCCACGCTCTCCTTCCTGGGTCACCCCCTGCCTCAGGCTGGGTAGCTAGGTGAATGGGTGCCGATCAGCTGTTGAGAAAAGAGGAGGGAGGAAATGGACCCCCTGCAACTCCTGCCAGTGCTGGTCTCCCTGCCGCTTTCCAAGGAGGAGGATGGGAGAGTGGGATGGTCAGCTGGAGCTGGGCACACAGCTTCATTTATGTTGTGAGCTGCCCCGAGTCCTCGGAGAAGGGTGGTATACAAATCCAATAAATAAATAAATAAATTTCCATTGGTGGAACTGTGTTCCACCCTGTCCTGCCTGCTGCCCACCTCTGGTTATGACCATTTTTTAAACACTTATAGCAATTGCTGCATCCTCATGGTCACCTGATCAAGATTCATATTATTATTATTATTATTATTATTATTATTATTATTATTATTATTATTATTATTAATTAGATTTGCATGCCACCCCGCTTGATGACTGGTTCATATTTATGACAGTTGTAATATCCTGGGGACAGGAGTAGACTACTGCCCGGACCGGGGGGTGGGAGATGCAGTGGGGTAGCAAAAATGGAGCTCCACCCCAGAGTGCCCAATTGCACTGAAATATGTTGAAAGAAAATGCAGGGTGTCCTGCATAAGCCATGCCCAGAGTGTGGTAGTAAATATTTTGGTAGCCGTTCCCTGCCCGGGGGTCATGACATTGCCTTGTGCAAATTTCTGACAAGCAGAGTGGATGGAGAAATTCCAATTCACTTAGCAACAGGGTTACTAACTTAACAACTGCAGCAATTAACTTAACAACGGTGGCAAGAAAGTTTGTAAAATGGGCGCAAAATTCACTTAACAACCGAAATTCTGGGCTCAGTTGTGGTCATAAGTTAAGGACTACCTGTACTACCATCACAACAAAGAACCGAAAAACACATGCTCCTTAGGCTGCACCTCTCAACCACCAAAAGAAGGGAAAATGCAATATAAAACCAAGCAAATTGAAAAGGAATTTTATTTTACCATTTTCTCTATTCAATGAGGTGAATGGTATGTTTATACTGTAAAGCCAGAAATGGAAGTTGGGGAATTACTAGAGAATAAATACTCCAGTAAAGAATGTGCCTTGCCAATTTACTAACAAAGTTCTTATATGAGCAGACTCATAATGGGATCTCTCTAGGCTCGGTTTAGCTATTGGGGCTTCTAAACCGTGTTTTATGGCTTAGCATAACTGTTGCAATCTAATTACAGTTTTTTGAATTAGCCATAGGTAAACAAACAAGTGTGTACAATGCACAAAACTAGTCCCTGTTCAAAAGAAAAGGGGTGGGGTGAGTGGGTCGGGGAGAGCACAAGAATAGAGAATGCCTAACAAATTTTTCATGCTGCATGGGGTTGCAAATCCCACTTGTTTTTCTAAAAGTTAGAGAACATATCTTCATTTATTCATTTTGATTGCTGAAAGCTGCAAAAGGGGAACATGCTCACAAAGAACCCTGACAGTCTTGCTTAACTACAAAGAGGGAAAGCTATATTCAAAAACTGTGGCATAATTAGAACGACTGCTAACTGAAAACAAGAACAAACTCTCGATTCATTATTTTTTCCACGCCAATCCCGAATCACATTGTTAGTAATGAATGCTGAAGCTGGTCCCACGTAACCACTGGCTTCATCCTTTTCCCAGGGGTGTTTGCAGGGGAGAGGGGTATGGCCAAAGAGTCAAGGTGTCTTTTTACATTGCTTGTGCATTAAAATGAATGGGGTCTTAATTGGGTGATTGTAGTCACCACCTGACTACGACCTAATCACCCTACCCTTCCCTTCTGCACTGATGCCCAGCTGCTAGGAGGCTTGTGGCTTCCCTGCTTTGAGCTTGACCTGATCTCCTCTTTGAGCTTGTCAATCCACCCACAAGTTGACCAATCCAGAAAGACTATCTAGTATCTAACTGGCACACAAATCCTTCCTTGTTCTTCTTTCAACACATTTGTTGCAGATTTGGAGAGGGGTGGGGAGAGCTGATATTACACTTATTTCCTGGAATCTCAGAAATGTGTTTTGATTCAGCTATTGTATGTAAAACCCATGTCAGATCTCTTACTAGGAAAGACACGGTTCCCTGGACAATATTTATTCATTTAGACCAAGGGAAGGAGAAGTTGGCTCTTCTATGACTTTTGGACTTCAACTCCCAGAATTCCTGAGCCAATCATACTAGCTCAGGAATTCTGGGAGTTGAAGTCCACATTGCTTAGAAGAGCTAACTTTGCCCACCCCGATTCAGACAAATAGAATAAGAAGAAAATGGCAAATGAAGTAGCAGTTGAAGGTAAACTGGGGAACCGACTGAATAATGTAAGAGACTGAAAATAAAATAATTGCTAAATTTTGTTAAGTGCAAGTTCATAAAGGATCCAATGAACAATTCTGGATGTCTTCTTTCCTGAAAGTTAATTCTCACTGCAGATCAATCACAATTTCCTAATTACCTGGGAATAAATCCCATTTAATTCAGTAGGATAGCAATCGTGGTAATCAAGTGCAAAGATTATCTGATAGCAAAAGGTTTCCTAAATAGTGGAATTAAAAATGGATTCCTCTAATTAGGACAGTGTTTCCCAACCTTGGCAACTTGAAGATATTTGGACTTCAACTCCCAGAATTCCCCAGCCAGCATTCGCTGGCTGGGGAATTCTGGGAGTTGAAGTCCAAATATCTTCAAGTTGCCAAGGTTGGGAAACACTGAATTAGGACTAGAAACCTAGTTTTAGTTTTGCTAGTTTTAAATCGTTTTGTACAGTTTTTAGAGGGTTTTATATTGCATTTTATGTGTATTTGGTTGTGAACTGCCCAGAGTCCTGTGTGAATAGGGCAGCATATAAATCCAAATAAATAAATAAACCATTGATTGCCATAATCCAGCATTCTGACTCCTAGACATCCGGATGGCAGCTGTTCTTCCATTTCCTCCTTTTCCTTTGGCCAGTTTATTGTTAGGAATTATAATAGGTCTCAGCTTCTGGAGCATATGAAATACGTGTTAGGAAATCTGAAGTTTATCTTTGTGCACACTTGTAGGTTGTGAAACATTTTACAGGCGTGCAATAAAGAAATGCAAAGTTGTCTGTTGCAATATGGAAATGACTCAAGCAAGGTTAGGAACGTACTGTATCTTAGAAATGGTCCTGCTTACACTTCAGTGTTGAAAAATATTGTGGAGGATAATATGGACATTGGTGGAGATAGAATCACAGAACTCCATGTAGGCCATTTGAGTCCAAGCTTCTCTTTGACGAAAGAACCCAAACTTCAGAGAAATTTTTCTCAAGCTGTAGTCTTTGCTAGAGAATATCCAGTGAGAGAGAGTTCATATCTCTATTGATAATCCTGTTCGCTGTTTAACTTTTTTTTAGTAGTACATTTTGCTCCCCCCATCCCCAAAAATTCTAATTCTAAATCTTAGTTATAAGGCTAGTGGCCTATTATGATCGGGGTGTAATTCAAAAATTTTCCCTATCGGTTCTGTGTGCGTGTCTTGGTAGGCATGGCAGGGCTTCCTAGTTTTAAATTGTTTTGTACAGTTTTTAGGGGGTTTTATATTGAATTTTATGTGTATTTGGTTGTAAGTGTATTTGGTACTGCAAAATCCTTATTCCCACCCCACTCTAGGGCCAGCCAGAGTTGATATTTGCCAGTTCTCCAAACTACTCAAAATTTCCACTAACAGTTCTCCAGAACCTCTCCCAACCTGCTGATTTCCACCCCTGATTATGATTTATTTATTTTATTTATTTATTGGATTTGTATGCCGCCCCTCTCCGTAGACTTGGATGAGCAGGCAGAAAGAACTAACCAGGGGTTGATGTGCCTTCTCTGTGCTCTTACATTCAAAATATTTCACATCGTATTTTCTCCCCCTTTCTGCCTTCATCTTTTGGATCCGTCTACCTGGCAGGGGACATCAGTCTTTGTCATCATTACCAAACTCATTGTGACGGAGAACCAGGTGCAAGGCTTCTGCCCTGAGGTATGTTACTAAACCGAGAGGGCAGGGAGTGGGATTAAACTAGAGATTGGGGGCTAGGGGTGGTAGCTGTCTTCTGCTTTGCGCAGACTTTGAGCTGTTTCCAAATAACAGGTAGGAGACTCCAAAACTTTAGTGTTTTGCTTCATACTGTCAAGGAATTGTTTTTAGAAAGCTGCAGAGCCCCCATGACTTGAGCGAAGCTGGATTATAGCAAGTTTATTTTTAAAAAATAATAAGGCAGCAGCTTTTTGGCATTCCAGACAGAAGTCTCTTAACAGCAATACCTGAAGAAGTAAAAGTCTCACCTGGGAATAATTTGCATGCACTGGGTATGTTTCTCACTGAGTTAAAAATTGAGTGGTGGACTTTTGACTTTCAAAGCAGCGCGCATCTCCCTTCTTGCCTCATAATATATACATTGATTATGATGTTGGGGAACCAGTTAATTTCTTCCCTTCTCTTTGTCTTCCCCTTGTAGAATAACCTTCGTTACCAGTGTACCTCGGATAGCGAGTGCAAGAAGCCTGTCTCCATCACCAGTGGTGGTAAGCCAGATATCTCACCCGCAGAGGGAGGAGGGAAAATGCTCATCATAGACAATCTGCCTATCTGTTAATTGCCAGCGTGATTGTGGAGGGCTCTTATGGAAACTAAGAGACTTGATTTAACGTGCCGCATGCCTGATTACTGCTTTGAATGACACTGTTTTCCTGATAGTAACTGGATGGTAGCAAAAGCGAATGCAAACATTGCAGGAGGATTGATTTTTGAGTGTGCCTGGGAAAAGGCTTGGCAGACTTCTGACTGGAAGAGGACAAGAGGTGACAGTAAAAGCTGGGAAGAGCAGTGCAGCTTTACGCTAGGCGAAGGGTAGGCAGACCAGACTTTTGCACTTCGGCAAATTAGCAAGGAATCTAAAAATGTGAGAAAGTTTATTGTGTATTTATTCGTTTAGAGAAAGCACAATAGGTTTGAATTATGGAATTGTTTTGCATAAATATACAGATGGAGGTTGGCTGCTAAGAGTGATAAGCACAGTGTATTATGGAAGAAAGCGTGCATGACAATAAATGCTCAGCAAATGGTACACTACAAAGCCAGGGGCAGGACAAGGATGCATTTATGAGTAAAAGTGTAAGGAATCCTTGTGATGATAGTAGAAGTAAGTTGTTGGTAACAATATGCATGTATTGTAATTTTATATGCAGAGAGTGCCGTGTTATGATTTGAGGACCCAAATGATTTGCAGTCAAGGTTAGGTGGCCTGTATAATGAATCCTAGTGACCGATCCGGTCCCACAGATTCAGCCTTCTCCAAGTTCTGTCAACTAGACAATGTCATTTGGTGGGACATAGAGGAAGAGCCTTCTCTGTGAGGGGCCCGGCCCTCTGGAATCAGCTCCCCTTGGAGATTTGTACTGCCCCCTTCTGCAAGAGTCTCAAGACTCACTTATGTCACCAGGCTTGAGGCTATTATTTCTTGCCCCCTGGTCAATGAATGCGTTGAGAGAATGTTGAGTCTCCAGAGAGGGGCGGCATACAAATCTAATAAATAAAATAAAATAAATAAAATAAATAAATGGAATGACTGTTTTTTGATGGATTTTTTGGTTTTTTTTAGACTTTTAATTAATTAATTGGATTTAAGAAACTGTATATTATTTATTATATGTTGTGAGCCACCCTGAGTCCTCGGAGTGGGCGGCATAGAAGTCCAATAAATAAATAGATAAATAGATAAATAGATAAATAGATAAATAGATGATAAATAGATAGATAGATAGATAGATAGATAGATAGATAGATAGATAGATAAATAGATAAATAGATGAATGAATGAATGAATGAATAATGCAATGAGAAGCATGCATGTGGAAATTAAAGTTCTGTGTTGAAGATCAAGGAGGTAATGTTTAGATAATTTTTAAAAATTATTATTTTTTTTAAAAAAATATCTACAGAGGTCATGCAATCACTGCTATACTAATTTGGTTTTAAATTAACTTTAAACAAATTTAGTTTAATAAACCACCATGATGGCATACTCCGGGCAATGCTCTGTCTTAACAGAATGGTTAAAAATCTGTACACACGATGACCAAACTGGATATTGCATCCTTCACAATCGAAAAAAATACAGAGGCAGCAATTTAGACTACAGGAAAAATTTAATGGTTATTCATACAGTATATAAAAGGGGGAAAGAATTGAGCAAATAGATAAATTTGTGTTCCTCAGCAGAATGTTTGCTAAAGAAGTTGAAATGAATGGAGAAAATTTAAGATGGGATGTAGTTAGTTAGCAAGAAAGAAATATGTGTTGAGAGAATTAAAAAATACAGGTAGCTATGTTTAAGATTGCTGTATGGAAACATGAAGCAGAAATATAAAAGCAAGCTGAATCTAGTAGGAATGTTGTACTTATATATGGTCATCCTACAGTAAATCAAGAAGAAATAGAGTCAAGAATGAATGTGTGCCAAATAAATATGGATCAAGTATAAAATTTAGTGGCCAGTATGAAAAAAGAAGTACTGTACTTTATGGTAGTGTAATCCTATCGAGAGAATAAATGAGTATTGAATCACAAAAAATATAACACTGTATGGGTAGAGAGGGGCAAGAAAATTATAGCTAGCTGGAACTAATGAAATTCTCGAAGTGGGAGAGAGGTAAAAAGTTGAAAGAACAAAAGGTAACGTACAGACACGGAATAAGCAATGATAGTTTGCAAAGGTACAAAACAAATACACCCTGTATTCATACTGTATATGAATGTAAATCAAATTAACCATATTGCTTTTTCTCTCTTTTTTTTACTATTACGGTCTTTAATTTACTTGGCTTCCTATTTTTTACAACTTTTCTCTGCTTTATATAATATTGATGAGTAGGTTGTATTGGTATATTGTATTAAGAGACTAAAGACAACAGAGCTGTAAAATGCTTGCATTGGTACAGAAAGAAATAGCATCAAGATCATGTCAATTTGATATTTTTTCAGCCGGCAAAAGAAAATAATGACCATTATATTCGGGGACTTTAAGAGGGTATGCGGCCTATTCTTTATGCTCTGATCCCTAGGGGCTGCAGACTATATTCTCTCTATGCATCTCGAAGACACCTGATCCTCAAAAAGCTACTATACAGAGTTCCCTTCAAGTCCAACTCTATTTCTGCTTCAAATTGTCCCCTCCATTTTCTCCCTCTCTGGCACAATTTATTTCCCAAAACCTGGGTGATGCTGTCATTATATTGGTGAGATTTTGTACCTCTTGAAAGATAAATCTGATAGAAATATAAATTAAATTGTGCACAAAAAATATGGCTTCTAGGTACCACTATTGATGAGTATATAGATATATGACAGCCATGATGGAGCAGTGGTTAGAATGCAGTATTGCAGACTAAATCTACTGACTGTCCACAGTTCAATCCTGACTGGTTCAAGATTGACTCAGCCTTCGATCTTTCCAAGATCAGTAAAATGAGACCCAGATTGTTGGGGGCAATATGCTGATTCTGTAAACTGCTTAGAGAGTGCCGTAAAGCACTGTTAAGTGGTATGTGAGCCTTAAATGCTTTTGCTATTGCTATGTTCTTGCCCTTTTGCTGGAGTGCATTTTTCAGAAAAAAAGCGAGGGGGACATAAAAATTATAAGTCTTCTACTGATGAGGCAGACAGAAGCAGAATTGCCCCCAGATAACCTGTCAAAACATATCCCAAGAGTTGGGGTAAATTGGGCTTCTAGTGATTGAAATGATGGGGCTGTTTTCTTTTTTTGCAGGAATATTAACAGGCCGATGTGTCAATTTCAATGCTACTTTTCGGACCTGTCAGATCCAGGGCTGGTGCCCAGCTGAAATGGACAATGTGGATGTGTAAGCACTTATCTATAACAGTCTATGTTTTCTAGGAAGGGAATATAGGCCATACTGTAGTTGGGAACATAGTCACAGAATGTAAAACTAGTTGACTGGAAATCTAGAATCCCTTCTGGGAAAGTTGACGTATATGAGTCCTCGGAGAGGGGCAGCATACAAATCTAATAAATTATTATTATTATTATTATTATTATTATTATTATTATTATTATTATCATTATTATCATTATCTTTTGTTTTTATTAGCTTTTTTTAATGGGGCTTGGGTGATAAAGGCCTAAGCACATGGAAAGCTATGGATCGGACATTAGCCTCACTATCACTAAGGGAATTTT
Organism: Erythrolamprus reginae; assembly: GCF_031021105.1. NCBI lineage: Eukaryota > Metazoa > Chordata > Lepidosauria > Squamata > Dipsadidae > Erythrolamprus > Erythrolamprus reginae. Next base: position 143,268,304 of record NC_091950.1, on the reverse strand, counting down.
CTTGGCATGTGATCTGGACAAATTGTTGAATGCAATAGCTAGTTGTAATCATTATATAGAGTTACCATGTGTCAATACTTTTTGGGCATAAAAAAGATGATTTTGCTTAAAATATATATACAAAATGTAACCCTTCCCTGGTACAGAGCTGAAGGGATTGGATACTGTAGCCTAGAGGATAATTCTCTGCCTTACAAGGCAAAAGTTGCAGGTTCAAGTCCCAGTGGGTATGGCTAGCTGATGAGGCCAAAATAAGGCCGAAATAGATCTATCCTAGTCTCCCTTAATTTTCAAAATTCAGCTTAAACATGTGACATATGATGATGGTGAATGTGATTTTGCCGAAACGTCGCATAGACATGCAAAACATTACACAGGGCAAAACCCGAACTCAGAACAATCTACATACATATACCCGTGAAAATTTACGAAAACAAATATATATATATATATATATATATATATATATATATATATATATATATATATATATATAAATTTTGAAGGGTCAAGTATCTGTGTTGAGTTTTATGTAGGCCATAACACAGACTATAGATCATCATTCAATGTACCATGTTCTCTTCTGAAGAAAACTAAGGGTGTGAAATTTAGAGCAGGAATCAAGTTCAATATTGCCAAAGGTCCTTCCTCTTATTCTGTTGATGGAGTTGCATGCCTGCCTACTGTCCCTCTTACTTGTCAGTAAGGACCATGGGCCTCCACAATGACATCTCTGTATTTTCCTCACAAATGATTGATGCTAAATTAGAAGAAGACAGGCTAATAGAAGTTCAAAAAGTGGGGAAGTTCAAAGATCTGAAACCACAGCCTTGGTAAAACGGGGGGGGGGGAGAGATTCCCTCCCCAAAAAGGAGTATTAACTCTTTGCTTTCAATCCACATATTTTATCAAAAAGAGAAATTAAGATTTCCCTGCTTATGGTTTCTCCAGTTTGATACAGATTTCAAGAGGATAGCAAACGATTCTTGAATTGTTTTTCTTCCTTTTTTTAAATTCACTCCTGATTTCAATTCGATGTCAATCAGTATTTTTCTCTCTGCAGACCTGTAATGCTAGAAGCTGAAAACTTCACTCTCTTCATTAAGAATAGTATTCGCTTTCCACTGTTCGATTTTGAAAAGTGAGTAAGATAACACCGACCCAGATTTACTGTTACACCTTGGAATTTACTTCTCAATACATATTAGGTGCCCTTGAAATGAGAATTATTTATCTAGTTCGAAGGTTTTGCCTGATCAATACCACCTGAGTTTCAGGAGGTCACTTGGAAAAGCAGCATGGATAGAAACTGACTCCCACCTGGACCATAAACTCAATAAATAGCATACACCAACATACCTAATCAGTTGTTGGATAATGGGCATGTGTGTATATGTTCATGCGTCTGTGTGTAAAGAGATGGAAGGCAGCCACAAATTCACTCTGATGTGGAATCCAAATTGTTTACACCAGTCATTCTTGACTTGGTTCTCCCCAAATGAGGTGACCTACTCTTCCAATACTTCTTACCAACATGTTACTTATAAGTGAACTAGTTTATGTATCCTGCTAGCAAATATCAAGCAGCTGCTGGTACTTTTTATTAGCTAAGTGTTCCCTCGATTTTCGCTGGTTCGAACTTCGCGAAAAGTCTATACCACGGTTTTTCAAAAATATTAATTAAAAAACACTTTGCATTTCCCCCCCCCTATACCACGGTTTTTCCTGCCCGATGACGTCATACGTCATCACCAAACTTTCATCCACTTTTAATAAATATTTTTTAAATAAACTTTAATAAAAAATCATGGTGAGTAATAATCTAAATGGTTGCTAAGGGAATGGGAAATTGTAATTTAGGGGTTTAAAGTGTTACGGGAAGGCTTGTGATACTGTTCATAGCCAAAAATAGTGTATTTACTTCCGCATCTCTACTTCGCAGAAATTCGACTTTTGCGGGTGGTCTCTGAACGCATCCCCCGTGAAAATGGAGGGAACACTGTAGCTCTTAACTTTTGCATGATCTCTAACTGAGGCTAGATAAGGAAGTAGTTTTGAAAAAATCCCATAACCTACAATATGTTGTGCCAAGTTCACAATTGTTATTCTCTACCCTATCCTCTCTGACCACAACCACCTCTCTGGAGATGGATGGTTTGCTCTTGGGATAGTTTTCTTTGCTTTCTTCACAGGGGAAACCTGTTACCCAACATCACAGCCGAAGATATCCAAAAATGCCACTTCCATCCTTTAAAGCAGCCCTTCTGTCCAATCCTGCGCCTTGGGGACATTGTAAAATTTGCAGGACAAAACTTTACATCGTTGGCAAGGACGGTGAGAATTCCAGTTGCACAGCCATCATATTGGAACATCAACCAACATTTAGGTTTTGTTTATTTGCCTGGAAATTTGTTTTCAAATCCCGTTAGCTACAAAGATTGCTCAGGGTTCATGAAAAGCCATTGTCAGGCTGGCTGAAATTCTAAAATGCCAGTCTCTAACGTCTATGGTAATTTAGTAGTATAAATGGAATTATCAATGTAATAAATAGTGAAAGAGGAGAGCCATTGACCAAAATGAGGCATTGCAATTAGACAAAACAGGATTTTATGTGAACCCTATAGATTTTTTTTAATACAGACGTGTATGTTGCATTAATTGATGTGGAATAATTGCTCCCTCATTCCTAGCCAGTTATTAATAAGAAGCATAACCCCACATCTTAGAGGTATGCAGAGGAAATGTACTTTTTAAAAAATTTGCCAGTGACCTGGATTGTTTGATCGAAGAGTCAGTGGATTAGAAAGTGGATTAATGAGTAAATTGTACCTTTCGAAGCAGCTCTGATTTCTTTCTTTGGCTTAATTGCTAGGATCTCCTGAGAGTCCTCCTAAAGCTGTGCTTTCCTATGCAGGGTGGGATAATAGGAATCAAGATTGGATGGGTGTGCGATCTGGATCATTCTTGGGAGCACTGCATTCCCAGTTATTCTTTCAGCCGGCTCGACAGCGTCTCCGAAAAGAGCAAAGTTTCTAGCGGATACAATTTCAGGCAAGTCCTGCAGAGAAACAATGGACAAAAATCCCCCTTTCCAGTATTGGCGAAGTAAGATTTCTCTCTGCCGATGAACTGGCTTTTTGATTTACAAGTATGCTATCCTCCAGATTCCATCTAGTGAGAAGCTTTTCTTCTGTCTAGACACCCCAGAGACGTTTCTGACAAGGAGGCAATTTTTCATCCCAGGCAAAGCATAAAATAAGCTGCCCAACACACAAGCTCTCACTCTTCTACCCAGAAGCAGAGAATGTAATGGGAGGGTGGGTTATTCAGGCCTAGGCCGTTTGTTTTTCGCATTCAATATTTGGACATTTCCAACGGGGGAAAGGAAAAACTTTGTAGGGGAATTTTTCCAGGCTGAAGGGCCGAAGGGTCTCTGATAAGCAGACTGTCCCTGGGCGTATGGACTAATGGACTGATTTAGTGTACTCTGGGCCTGAGAGCTTTTTATCAATTCCTTTCCAATATACTAGTGGTTTTCTTGCAGCACACTAAGATATCCAGTAGAAAAGGTTTTCACTTACCTTCCCTACCGGTTTGCAAATGTGAGTGTGCCACCTCCACACATAGGCACGGCCTCCCGCGTGTTCTGCCGGTGTGTTTCAACCACCCATAATTACAGGGTAATTAGTCCAGGAAGACACACCCCACACAATAAAAGGAAAACCCAAAAGTTTTTATAAATAGAAAAACATCCATGAGGCTAAAACACCAAGCTGCACTTTTATCTGTAGCACTAATTACAGCAGCCCCACCCAACCACAGGTGGCCTCATTTTCTCTTGTAATAATCCTTCAGTTGTTGTCTCTTATTCATCACTCTACGCATGCGTGGATGTGTCATTAATTCTTGTTCAGAATCCAGGGATAATACAGATGATTGATCTCCTCCTGGGCTGTCTGCCAAACTCCCCTCTTCCCTGTCACTCACGCTTCCTTGGTCAGAGGAGACTTCGTCGGCAGATTCCATCGGGAGCAAAACAGGCCTGCGGCATGTGGATGTTTCCCCCACATCCACCTGCACATTCCTTGGGGCAGAAGTTGGGCCAGAGCTAACCACAATACCGCGTATGTGCTTTACTCATGCGTGAGCCTTCAATGCATGCACCCAGCTTCAAAAACATGCACAAATAGGATAGCATAGAGCCAGGACTCCCGCGATTTCAGCTACCAGTTTGGGTGAACTGGTCCGAACGGGCTGAATACCACCTATGGCAGTGATGGTGAATTTATGGCACAGGTGGCACACAGAGCTCTATCTGCTGGCACACGAACCATTGCCCTAGCTCAGCTCCAATCTGCATGTGTGTGCTGGCCAGCTGATTTTTGGCTCACAGAGAGGCTCTGGGAGGCATTTTTGGCTTCCTGAATGCCTCTGGGGTGGATGGGGGAGGGGGGGTTACCCTCCCCCAGCTCCAGTTATGCCTCCAGGGAGGGTGAAACACAAGCATCCCGGGCCCACCAGAAGTTGGGAAACAGGCCATTTCTGGCCTTCAGAGAGCCTCTGGGTGGCGGGAGAAGCTGTTTTTGCCCTCCCCAGGCATTGAATTATAGGTGTGGGCATTTACGCATGCGTGATAGCGCACACCCACATTCTTTCAGCACCTGAGGAAAAAAAGGTTCACCATCACTGACCTATGGTATACAGTCAACCCAATTGTCACAGATCTAAGGGGACAGAAAGCTCTATCTTTCCTCCCCATCTGTTATGCCAAAAATAGATATGTGTCCCTTCCCAAACCATAGTCTCTTGTAAAACTTCTTCATTGCCATTCTGTTGTACGGCAAATGTTGCATATGTTTGTTCTCAGAGTACCCAGGCCAGTGATGATGAACCTAGGGCAGGCGTGCCACAGATAGCACGTGGAGCGCTATCTGCTGGCACTTGAGCTGTTGCCCTAGCTGAGTTACAGTGCACATGTGCATGCCAGCCAGCTGACTTTTGGCTCATACGAAGGCTCTAGGAGGGCATTTTTGGCCTCCAGAAGACTTCCAGGGAGGGCAGGGGAGGGCACTTTTGCCTTCCCCAGGCTCCAAGAAAGCCTCTGGAACCTGGGGAGGGGGAAAAAACAGGCCTACTGAGCCCACCGAAAGTCATGAAATGGGGCAGTGGGAAGTATGTATATTTCTGTTTGTACAGATATAGGTGCACATACCCCCTTTTCCTTATCCACAGATATGCTAAATATTACAAGCAAGAGAACGGCACCGAGTTCCGCACGCTGATGAAGGCATATGGCATTCGCTTTGATGTTCTAGTATATGGAAATGTAAGTGAGGCAGGGAAAACCTGCCCATCTTGAAGCGCAGTGCTGTTGAAATCTAATGGGGGAGGAATTCAAACATAAAAGAGAGGTTTAGGAAATATCTGGAGGAGGAGGAAGTCCTGTTTTTTTTGGCTTTTGGAAAGGTGCTTGATTCCAGGTGTCCTAGATCATGGGTCTCCAATCTTGGCAATTTAAAGCCTGGGGGACTTCAACTACCAGCTTGCCGGCTGGGGAATTTTGGGAGCTGAAGTCCTCGAGGTGTAAAGTTGCTAGGATTGGAGACCCCTGCCGTAGACTGCAAAGAATTAGAACCATGTATGTAAAATGTGGAGCCACCCTCGCTGGGCCTGCCTCCTTCATCATCCATGACACATTACTTGGTTCTGATCACCTTCTCTGCCGCAGTGAAGGGCTGCAAATTTTTTTACTACCACACTGTGGGCGTGGTGTATGTACAGTATTTATTAAATAATTTGTTTAATTTAATTTATTTAACTTTTAAGCAGCACCTTTAGTACAATCATGATGGGGATGTCTGGGAATCTCCATATCAAAGGTTTCCCACAAAGCACTATTTACACTTTTAAGTCATGGAATATGGCAGAGCTTATTTTCACAGGTGCCATTTCCATTGTTAGACCTTATTAAGTAAAATCATCCTCCCTACTTCTAACAGGTAGAGTGAGCATCTCTTTCTGCAAGAGCCATTTGCTTCATCAAACCAAGGGATGCAAGGCGAAATATCTCAATGAGATAAATCTATTTAATATCCATAAGTTTCATCATTAAGAATTTTGCCTGGGCAATCCAGCTTCTAGATTGACATTCTCCACTGCAGAAGGCACCTTCAAGTGGGCATGCAGGGCCAGGAATCACATCTACTAATCTCCCCTTATCATGGATGATCAGAGGAAGACTTGGAGGATTTGATCTGCACAAAAAGGTTTACAGTTTACCTCTAGACCTAACGTCCTATCGAAGTTAACCGGCCACAACTTCTAATTTCCAGTCCCATGGATTTCATAAGAAATAAGTGCAGCTGAATGACTGTGAATCCAAACGTACTTTCTGAAAATAGTCACCTATGTTGCCATAACTCTGTTCCAGGAAAGAATCATGATTTCATCCCTGCAGAAAGAGCTCCATTGCAATCATGGTAAACAGTTTAATGACAAAAAAATCGACCATCAAGGCTAATACCCAAAATCATTGCCTTGATTAAAAAAAATGACCTGGAGATTTCTGAAGCAAAGAAAAAAGAAAAAAAAACCCTGTGCTTGTGTTGGGTTCCCCCCCCCCCCCCAGAGTCAGACACTGGACTTGTTTGTATTTTGAAATATAACAGCATCTTACGAGCACCAGGACCATGTCACCTGCGTGTGAGAGTTATAGAATAGAATAGAATTCTTTATTGTCCAATTATGATTGGACACACAAGGAATTTGTCTTTAGTGCATATGCTCTCTGTGTACATAAAAGAAAAGATGCAATTGTCAAGAATCATGAGATGCTTACTGGAAGATGATAATCATAATTATCATCTTGCAGTGGGACTCACTGACAATCTTTGTAAGAAGTTAGGCTTTCCAATCTGATTAACTTTAGGTTCAGAAGAAAGTAAACTTTCCCTCGCGCCACAAAACAATTCTGCTATTTACAAAGGGTAGATTATTGAGAGATAATAGGAAATGAATGCCCACACAGTAAAAATGGCAATCCAGAATACAGGTCATCCTCAGCTTATGATCTCCAATGAGGCCAGAATTTCCATTGCTAAGCAAGGTGATTTGTTATGACCTTTCCTGTCATGATGATTAAGCAAATCCATCTTAGCCCATTGACTTTGCTGGGAAGATTGTAATGGCAGCCCTATGATGTTGGCATGGTAAATATAAGCTGGTTGCCAAGTACCCAAATTTTCATCCTGTAAATGTGGGGATGCTATGACGGTCGTATTTGTAAGGGTCAGTCATAAATCACTTCTTCCAGTCCTTTTGTAACATTGTTAAACGAATGGTTATAAGTCGAGGACTATCTATAATTTTAAGATCAGTTTGTGGCTGATTCATGAGAGGATATATATATATATATATAAGGAAGCAATACATGTAGTCCTCAATTTACAACCGCAATTGAACCCCAAATCTCCATTGTTAAACAAGGCAGTGGTGAAATGAGTTTCTCCCCATTTTACAACCCATTGTTAAGTGCCTCATGCGACTATGAGCAAATCTGCCTTCCCTCCCTTGACTTTGCTGGTTGGAAACTGGCTGGGAAGGTTACAAATGGTGATCCCTGGGACAGTGCCACTCTCATAAATACATGTCCGTTGCTAAGCACCCAGATTTTGATCATGTGACCATGAGGATGATGCAATGGCCATTAATGGTGAAAACTGGGCTAAGTCACTTTTCTCAGTGCTTTTATAACTTTAAACAGTCATTAAACAAATGATTGTAAGCCAAGGACTACCTGTATTCTATGAATGGACAGAAAAGCCACCTCACAAAAGAGGAAATATTCAGCCACAACTGCTTATCAATGCCTTTATCCCCTCCACTCCCATCCCCCATTCATTTAAGGCAGTGTTTCCCAACCCATGAAACTTGAAGATATTTGGACTTCAACTCCCAGAATTCCCCAGCCAGCGAATGCTGGGTGGGGAATTCTGGGAGTTGAAGTCCAGATATCTTCAAGTTGCCAAGGTTGGGAAACACTGACTTAAGGGAACCTGTTTCTATTTGCTTACTCTGCCTTATCTTCCCTCAGGCTGGAAAATTTAATATCATACCAACACTAATCAACTGTGTGGCTGCTTTCACGTCTGTTGGGGTGGTAAGTGTTTTGGTCTAACTCAGCTTTTTCTCCAGGTTCCATTAGCTTCCCCTGCCCCGCTGTTGTTTATTCTGTAAGTTTGGATCAGAAAAAACCCACTGTTAAACTGAGTCTGATTTTCAAAGTTTAAAGCATGTACAGTAGTCCCTCGCTATACCGCGCTTCACCTACTGCGGCTTCACTTCATCGCGGGTTTTCAAGAAATATTAATGAGAAAAATCATTCACGGATCTTTGCTGGTTCGCGGGTTTCTGAGGAAGTTGATCGGCAGATTTAAACAGCCCGCCGAACTCGATCGGCAGGTTTTTGAAAAAAAATTTATATAAAATTGTAAATACTGTAAATACTGTATCTAAAATAAATACTGTGTGGGAAGGGTTTATAAACACTTAAAACAATGAAAACTTACCAAACAATTGCAATATAAATACTTAAATAAGTACTATCAGTCAATAAATTCCCCATCGCGGATTTCACCTATCGGGGCCAGGTCTGGAATGTAACACCAGCGATAGGTGAGGTCTTACTGTATCTCCAAAATAGTTTCCTTAAAGCTTGAGAAAACACAACTTTTTTTTGCATGTTTAGTACATTTGATACTTGGCATGACTTTACGTATAAAGAATGTGCTAAATGCAACAGAGTCATTTGAAAGGAAAGGTAGACATGGAACTTTTCTACAGAAAAATTCAGTCAGTGTAAGCCTTGTCTTCACAGTCTTCCATCCTTCTAGTGTTGGTAAAATGAGGACTCCAGATTGTTGGAGGCAGTATGCTGATTCTGTAAACTGCTTAAAGAGGGTTGTAAAGCACTGTTAAGTGGTAATAAGTTTAAATGCTGTTGCTATTTCAGAATTCTTAACTCATTAGAGCTGAAAATAATCAGAACTAACTTTTTGGTTACAGGTTGTTCTACCTCAGTGCCAAGCCCCCAAATAATTACACATACACAAGCCATTGAAACATGAATTGTTGTTGTAATTAAAACAAAGTCTCCTAATAATTTGTTAGGGAAGTAAAAAGCAAAAGAAAAGATAGAAGTTATTCTTTTCACAATCCTAGCTGTTAATACCCTATCTTAATAGCTGGCCAATGTCCAAAAGATAATTGGCAAGTCTTACTGGGCTTGGCACAAGTCCCAAAACTGGCAAATGCAAGAAACAAGATTCTTGCTGGAATGCAGACACAAAAGTCAAGATTTAGAAGCGACGTCCAAACTAGCAAATGCAAGAAATAAAATCCAAACTGGAATGCAAACTGTATCCACAGAAGTCAAGGTTCAGAAACTACGTAGTTCCCTGAAAGTAAGCTCATCGTGGTTAGGACTTAAGTAGTCTAAGGGCATGGCCAATTAGCTGACAGCTCTACTCTCGAGGAGACTTCCTTCTGTGTAGCCACTCTTGCCTGCTAGCAGTCCTGCGTGGCCTAGCATCGAGAAGAAGAGGCTCCTCCTCTTCTTCTGCTTTACTCATGTGCCCCTCCTCGCTATTGGACTCAGGTGCCAGGTGCACGGGCCAATGATACTGTGCCACACCCACCTCTTGGTCCTCAGGATCCATGACCAGCTGCATGGGATGTGGGCGGGCTACAACACAGGTAGTCCTCAACTTAAAATAGTTTAGTGACTGATCAAAGTTACAACAGCGCTGAAGAAAGTGACTTCAGAAAGTGAGCAACATAAATTTTGGGCTCACTTGTGCTCATACATGTATCTGCATCCACTGATACCTCAAAGTTAAATATGTGACATAATGTATTAGATGTTAAGAAATACTGTACCAGTGAGATAGGCAGCATCGAAGTTTAATAAATAAACAGATAGATAAAAATTAACTGCAAATAATTTTGTGACCAACTTTTAAAAATAGTGTATTGCAGGTTTGATTTTTCTGGCAAGTTTCTGTTCTTCTTAAGATCTAAAAATGAAATGTAAAAAGTATAAAATATAAAATTTAAACGGTTAAATAAGGTCCAGGGGGGAAGTGTTTTTAATAGGGAAGTGAACACAAGAACAAGGGAACACAATCTGAAGTTAGTTGGGGGAAAGATCAAAAGCAACATGAGAAAATATTATTTTACTGAAAGAGTAGTAGATCCTTGGAACAAACTTCCAGCAGACGTGGTAGATAAATCCACAGTAACTGAATTTAAACATGCCTGGGATAAACATATATCCATCCTAAGGTAGAATACAGAAAATAGTATAAGGGCAGACTAGATGGATCATGAGGTCTTTTTCTGCCGTCAGACTTCTATGTTTCTATGTTTCTATGTTTCTATATATTACGGTAGATACTTTTTAAAAAGATACATCTTTTATCCTGATTGTGCCATAAATTTTGGGTAGGGCATTAAAGAACACACTTGGGCAGAACCCTCAACATAATTGGATTTCTTCCTAGGCTGAAAGTATTCTGGCTTTTAGGAAATGTAACATTTCCCAGTGTGTTAAATTGTATAATATCAGCCTGTATGTCAGAACTGTACCTTCCACTATAGCAGTTAGGCTAACCATATCACCTGTTTCCTTCTAACCCCAGGGGACAGTCCTATGCGACATCATTCTCCTCAATTTCCTGAAAGGTGCCGATCAGTATAAGGCCAAGAAATTTGAAGAGGTAAATCTATGCAAAATATACCATTAGGCTTGCTGCGGGGGTCTTTCAGCAAGCAAGAGGCAGCAGCAGTCATAACAGAGCCATTTCAGACTTGGGCGGGTGGACTTTAAATGTGCGCTTGGGGCTATTAATATAATTTATTCTGCTATTATAGAAGAAAACAAGTTGGCATATCTCAGACACTTGGAACTATAATCCTCTTGATGAATAGCCATTATCCAAGCTCCCACTTGGATTTTTGGCAGTCTCATAAAAAAAGTTTCAAGGATATCCAATAAAGGAGCCCAGCCAAGCAACCGAAGACCAAATATGCTGCCTTCATTTATTTAACAAAAAGTTTTTCTACTCCCGCCTTCCCTTACGCAAGGCAGTCTCTTCTCTAGAATTATTTTCCATGAAGGGAGGGAAAAAAAACACAATTTCCTTTTCCAATTAATTAATTAATTCCTCATCATTTCCTACTTTGGCTATTTCCCCCCTCTCTTCCTGCCAGATTCAGTTGTGATTAGGCATTTATATATTGTATGCATGTCTGCTTCTTATCATAATGGCTCTCAAAGCATAAGAATGAGAATAGCAGTGAAAATGCTGTTAGAAATAACAATTAAAACAGTTGAATGATGTGCCAGGAATACTGTAAATGTGGACAGGGTGAAAACTACTAGACACTCTTTCATTTAACAGACATTGAGCTCCAATTAAAATTAAATTGCAAAGGATCATTATACTTATAGTTGTTCCCCCTGTGCAAAATGATCTCTTCTTTAGTCACGGCACAAATTTCGGCTTGGCAGCCCCTTCTGAGGGATCAGAGTTGGAGTTTTGCACCAGCTTCTAAGAGTCTCTCGTTCGCATTCCACGGTGTTCAACAAAGCAACCTAATTTAAGTGGAACACCTGCAGTTCTATCCTTAATTCCAGTTTCTATAATAATGAAGAAAAACAGATCTGGATGCTGTAAACAAAGTCTGCTGCTATTAGTAGTCAAATGTAGAAAACCAAGAGGTGAAGAGCTACTTTATGCTTGGAAGCCTAGTACCGTATGTCATTTTTCTCCATACCCTGTTTCCCTGAAAATAAGACAGCGTCTTATATTAATGTTTGCTCCCAAAGATGTGCTACGTCTTATTTTCAGGGGATGTCTTCAATAAAGAAAAATGCAGCTTAGATGGAACAGTGTCGCCGATGTGTGTTTTATATCATATGCATCTTTCTGATCCGTTCCAAGAATTGACATATCAATTCTTGATCCGAAAGATGCAGCAGACCCCCTACCGTATTTACAACTAGGTAGGGTGCAATCCTGCTGCAGCAAAAATGCATGCAAACACGTAGCCGCATGTTGGATGTGTGTTGGATGTGTTTTAAATCGATTGATGCAGCGTTTTGGGATGCCACTGATGGACAGCAGTGTTATATATGTTCTGTTCAGGAGTGCTGCGGAACGAAACGTCTCCTACGTCTTACTTTCGGGAGATGCCTTATATTAGGCAATTCTACGAAACCTCTCCTACGTCTTACTTTCGGGAGATGCCTTATATTAGGCAATTCTACGAAACCTCTCCTACGTCTTACTTTCGGGAGATGCCTTATATTAGGCAATTCTACGAAACCTCTCCTACGTCTTACTTTCGGGAGATGCCTTATATTAGGCAATTCTACGAAACCTCTCCTACGTCTTACCTGTTGGGGGTGAATTATTTTCAGGGAAACAGTGTAGCAACGGTCGCCAACTGTTGGTCTATGTATCTAGGTCCCTCGGAGGCTGTTGGCATGCGTGCGCACCCATCGTTCACGCAAGTGCCCATTGGCGCTAGATTTAGCTTCTGCACATGCACAGCAAGCCAAATCTCACACAAAGATGTGCACGAGAGCAAGATTTGGGCTATTCTCACCAATACTTTTGCTTCTGTGCATGCATGGAAGCAAAAAATTTGGTGAAAATAGCCAAAATCTCACTCTCGCATGTGTTCTTGTGTGAGATTTGGCTTTGTACACATACGCAGAAGCCAAATCTCATGCATGGGGGGTTGCAGCTGTGCACACATCCAGGATTTTCCTACCATAGCCGCACACCTGCTGCTGCCCGCCACTGTGTGTATCACCAGTGGTTCGTGAGAACATTTTTGAGGTCCACAGAAAAACTATTTGAATTTTTTGGTATTGCACTAAATCAGGGGCCCTCAACCTACAGCCCCTGGGCCGGATACATGCAATGAACACTTGTGTTGCCTCTTTGGGGTCTTTTTGTGTGGGTTGGAGGGGGATAGAAATTCCAATTGGGGGTCTGCTTCAGCCTCCGGGTGCGGGGCTTTGGGCGAAGGCTGGGCGGAAGCGCCAGAGGGCCTTGTTCTAATGGGCCTGCATCATGGCCTGGAACTGGTGGACCATCTCAGCTTGCTGAGCCTCCAGGTGCCAATACCTGGTCTTGCTCTCCCTCAGGTCTTCCATCTGCATGGAAAGCCTATGCTCATAGTCCTCAGTGAGGTGCTTCTGCTGAGCCTCCTCAATCAGATCTAATTTGAACTGAGGCAGCTGTCTTGCCATGGTGGCTGCTTAGCTCCAACAACTGCTTCCTGTTGGGGCCCTAAAGACCCCAGGCGGGCAGACAAGCTGTGATTGGGAGGGGAGGAGTGAGCAGACACCAACAAGTTGCACCTTGATGTGAGTAACATCAAATTGGCCACGCCCACCCAGTCACATGACCACCTAACCACGCCCACCCAGCCAGTCATTAGGCAGATCATATTAGTGGTCCGCAGGATTTAAAATCATGAATTTAATGGTCCCCGAGGTCCAAAAGTTTAGGGACGCCTGATCTACAGTAGGGATCCTCTGTGTTTGTGATTTAGTGGGATCCTGTTCTGGGCAGGGATGCTGCAAGGCTTGGACCATTCATGTATTATTCCTCCTGGGGGATAGAGGCCCTTAGAAAGGACCAAGTTTAACAGGATGCTACTGCTAGCTTCTCCCTGTTGTCTGTGTTTGACTTTGTCCTTGCCTAACTTTACAAAAATATTGCTGAAGACTGGTAGTTTTCCATAACAGTTCCTAAGCTTTGAAATTAAACATTTAATAAAATAATTTTTAAAAAGTCACATGAGGGAGGAAATGGGTAGGGGCCAGGGGAATTTTCAGATTCATGCAAGCAAAAAATGCCTTCAAAATATATCTTATCAGAAAACTTCCCATCAGATACCCTTTCAGAAATATTTACCGAATCTTTATGCTGAATTATTCAATAGCTAAATTCTTATGGAATTAGAAATCAGAGAAAAACAGATTCAAGGGGAAAATTACAGTTTTATACTCATTTATCAGAGAGTAAGTGCTACTTAAGTAAGCAAATCTCACATCTGATTAGACATGCAGGATTACACTGAATATATTAACAGAACATGTTATTTTTTTAGAGGAATCATGTAGAGGGAATCTTTCTTTTATTGACTGGTTCAGTATAATAAAATTACTTTAAAAACAGAAAAAAATATCTTTAAATTAGATTTAGTTAGGATAAGATAAAATGGATACATAAAGCATTCCACATTATTATTATACTTCCTCCAAAGAATTCTAGACGACTCAAGAAGACAGCTTAGTTTATCATAATCTATTTAAAGCAATGCTTCCCCTTCCCAAAGAATTTCCCAAACTGCTAAATCATTGAATTTGTTGAGAATTATGTTAAATTATTCTGGCATAAGATGAAGCAAAGAATCTGCCTAAGAACTTAAATAAAAAATGAATTAAAGAGTTAAAAGAAAGCCTCCCTTTTCTTACTACAAGATTTGTGTGACCTTGGCTTCTTAAATCAATTTTCCACTTTATTACATTTCAAATAAAATATATGAAATACAAGATAAAATGGGAAAGATTTCCATAGTGGTTAGAGTAGTCCTCCATAACGTGGTACTTCCTTGATCTATCCATCTTTCAAAATTCTCTACAACATAGAGTTGAAAAAAAAATCTTAAGTAGGGACTGCCTTCTGCCGCACAAATCCCAGTGACCAGTTAGGTCCCACAGAGTTGGCCTTCTCCGAGTCCCGTCTACGAAACAATGTCGTCTGGCGAGACCCAGGGGAAGAGCCTTCTCTGTGGTGGCCCTGACCCTCTGGAACCAGCTCCCCCCAGAGATTAGGATTGCCCCCACCCTCCTTGCCTTTCGCAAACTTCTTAAAACCCACCTCTGTTGTCAGGCATAGGGGAACTGAGACATCTCCCCCTGGCCTATATAATTTATGAATGGTATGTTTGTGTGTATGTCTTGTTTTTTAAAATAAGGGGTTTTTAGAGACTTTTTAATATTAGATTTGTGATACATTGTTTTTTGTTATTGTTGTGAGCAGCCCAGAGTCTGCGGAGAGGGGCGGCATACGAATCTAATAGATAGATAGATAGATAGATAGATAGATAGATAGATAGATAGATAGATAGATGATAGATAGATAGATAGATAGATAGATAGATAGATAGATAGATAAATAATAGGAATTCCTACAAGTTTAAATCCCTGTTTTGCCCTATGGGGACAAGTATCCCTGATCCAAAACCAACTCAAAAGGTACTTGGGAAAGCAGGGATCGGGGAAAGAATTGTGGGAAAAGCACATGTACTATCCTGAGCATTTTGGAGAAAGGATGAGCTATTAAGGTCAGATAAGTCCAAATGTCAGGAATTTATGTAGTGTCTAGTTCAGGTAAATTAAGGAGAGTACAAATGCTCATACTGGATCAGCATTAACAGGTCTCAATGTCCTTCTTACTAGGTATCAGATACGGTTCTGCGTCCCAACAAACTTCCTAGCAACTCTATGTATCGAAGTGACCAGACTTTGGGAGGACGTTGTGAGGAGAAGCAATCGACTGATTCAGGGGCCTACTCAATTGGGCTCTAATAAACAGGGACTTTGAAGCAGACACAAACAAATGCTGGTAACCTGCATGGACGTTGCCTTGCGATTTAGCCTTCACTTTGAATCTTCTTTTCAAAACCTGTGGTTCAGGATATGGCTTACATTTTTTTAGCCTTTTATCAAGTGCTTGTTATTCTTCCCACTTTGTCTTCTTCCTCATCTTAACCAAACACCTGTCATGTCTTATAAAGCCATGGCTTCTTCAGACTTCTGGAAAGCAGTGAGAAATACCAAAACCTGTTACTAACCCGTTTACTAAAACGAGAATAGTCTAAAATCTGAACAAAATATTAATGTATTATTAATTGAAGAAGTCATAAATCCTGGAAAGTTCTAGGCAGCAGCCTAGAACTTGTATGTAGTGTGTGTAACTTGTATGTAGTGTGTGTAACTTACACTCCTAAGAAGAATCCATGAGGCAACTGGGATGAAATACTGCCATTTGTAATCATAGACAGACAGACACACAAATACACATATACACACACACTAGGGGGGGAAATGGACATTTTCAATTATACCAGATGACGCACTGCCCTGCAGAGGAGGAAAACAAGCCATATGAGAAAAAAGAGCTTTGAATTTTCCATTGCGTGGCAAACTGGCAGGCTCTAGGGGAAAATGGCTAATATTTCTTGTAAATATTCAGACATTTGCCTTTGTTCCCAGGCTCTGTTGTTACAAACTCCCTAATTCCATACAGGCTTCTGTTTGATTTACAAAGATAAAAAGCAGAAGAAAGCAAAGTCCTGCATCTAAGTCTGAGATATCCAAAAGGAATACAGAAAGCTGTTTTCCAACATTGCATACTGACTAGGAGACATGGGTCTTTCCGTGGGAAAAAAACACCTACCACTGAATTTGAACCTCAGTTGCTTGAAAACATGGAGAATACTGGTTCTTCTTAAGAATACTGTACTAGCATAGATTCTTGCAATCCTATTTCTGGTCCAGCTTTTCTAGCTTTCTTCTTAAGGGTTTCTTTTGTTCTTTGATCTCTCATATGATCTCAGACCGCTCACTGTTTAGAACAAGTATGGATTCTCCCACTGACCATGTCCACTGTGGATTTGGAAGTGTCCTTTCAACAGACTGATTCTAACATTATGCTATGGCAGCTACACATGACACCAAATGTTCATTTTCGGAGAAGCAGAAACACAGAGCAGTAGCAGTAGAATTCACACAGTGGATTCAATTATTTCCAGAACTGGATTGAGAATGATTCAGATAGCTTCAGAAGATGTTTTAAGCTAAAGCAGAAGTTCTCTAAAAAAAAAAAGACAGGATTCTCACAAAGCTTTATTAGTAATTTGAAATTCAAAAAGTTATATTCGTGCGTCATCTGTGAAAATCAACTCAAATTCCAGAATGTGGATGGGAGGGAAGGAAAAAAGGATGTAACTTTTACAGCTGATGGAAAGTGCTTCTAATCAAAGTAAAGTATTTTAGGGTTTTGCAGTTATAATACTTTATGGGAGAAATGTCAAAATAATGTATCTTGAGGGTACTCACTAGCCTCTTTCAAAAATAGGAAAAAAAGGAAATGAAAGCTTTTTAGTTTGGATTTTGCGGAATTTGGCTAGAAAACACTGGATGTTATTGCCTATTTCTACTCCTGCTTGTATCACATGTATCATTTACTTGCCTTTTATTACATCCCCCCCTTTCTGTTGCTTCAAAGCATCATTTGTTCATTCCTTTATGAATCAATGGGTTATGTATAGAACTGATCCACATGATTGGTTTGCCCCAGCATTTAATAATAATCCCATTATTCTCCTTGGGTCTTGTGTTGTCTTGTTTTTTATTTATTAAGTTTATTTGCTGCCCACCTCACAGTTCAGGTGACTCTGAGCATCCCAACCAATTAGGAAAATAACCTCCAGCCATCTTTTTTTGCTATGCATCAAATGTAACTTAAAAAAATGGGTAGTTCAAGTCAGGCTCTCTGGTTCACCTGCTCTTTTTATTTCATGGTATGAAAGACTTGCACTCGAATTGGCTCCTGTGAATTGTGGCAAGAATCCTTTCCATCCCCACCCAGGTCATCAGTTGCTGTCCTACAAGCCATTTTGTCCTGGCTTTAGAAGAGTCTGCTGAACCTCGTTTTTATCTATATATTTCAAATTGATTGGCACAAAGATGAGCTATTTATGAAAATTAGGTTAAACTGTTTTTTTAACAGAGTTCAGATGAAAGTTCTACCCATGAAAACCACATGTGCACAAAAGCCCATTATAGAAATCTTTCAGTTTAGCTGGGAATAGTAATGAATCAACCAGTTGTTGGCCATAGTAGGCATGGTCTAGAGCAGTGATTTTCAACCTTTTTTGAGCCGTGGCACATTTTTTATATTTACAAAACCATGGGGCACATTGGGGGGGGGGGCTAAAAAAGGTTTGGACAAAAAAATTCTCTCCCTCCCTTTCGCTCTATTTCTCCCCCTTTCTCTCCCTCTTTTTTTCTCTCTCCATCCCTCTTTCTCTCTTCCTTCTTTCCTCTTTTTTGCTCTCTTTCTCTCTCCCTACTTACCTCTGTCTTTCTCTCCCACCTTCCCTCCCTTTCTTTCTCTCTCTTGCTTTCTCTCTCTCTCTTGCTCTCTCTCTTGCTTTCTTTCTCTCGTTCTCTTTCTCTCTTGCTTTCTCTCTCTCTCTCTCTCTCTTGCTTGCTTTCTCTCTTGTTTTCTTTCTCTCTCTTTCTCTCTTTCTCTTTCTTTCTCTTGCTTTCTTTCTCTCTCTGAGCTTCGCGGCACACCTGACCATGTCTCGCGGCACACTAGTGTGCCACGGCACACTGGTTGAAAAACACTGGTCTAGAGAAGTCACTAAATTATTGCTATGGCCAAACAAATGCAGTAATTTGTTTGACAATCTGGAAAAGGAGTGCTTAGTTGGGATATTATTCAGAGGTTTTGCAGAGTCTGTTATTAACTTCTAAAAGAACATGAACTTTTCTATATTGGTGGTGTACAACATCTAGGCCCGTGATGGTGATCCTTTTTTCCTCGGGTGCCAAAAGAGTGTGCGCCTGTACTATTGTGCATGTGTGAGTGCCCACACCCATAATTCAATGCCTGGGGACGGTGAAAACAGCATCCTCCCTCACCAGAGGCCCTCTGGAGGCCGGAAACAGCATGTTTTCCAATTTCTGGTAGGCCCAGTAGGCTCGTGATTCACCCTCCCCAGGCTCCAAAGGCTTCCCTGGACCCAGGGGAGGGTAAAAACTCCCTCCCCCATCGTCCCCCCCCCCGCAGAGGCTCTCTGGAAGCCAAAAACGCCCTTATGTTTACTCTGTGCAAGCCAAAATTCAGATGGCCAGCACACACATGCATGTTGCAGCTAGGGCAATGGCTTTTGTGCCCACAGATATGACTCCATGTGCCATCTGTGACCCCCATGCCATAGGTGTGGCATAACTGATCTAGGCTGTATTAGAATACGTTAATCTGCTTTCAGTTTGTATAAGTATTATAAATTATATTAGACAGAAAACATATTAATTCAGAGAATTAATACCATGTTAAATAGCATAGACATAAACAGACATGCCCATTATGTTAACCAAACTCTCTTTAAGTTAAAGCCAAAACTGACAAAATCATATTTCATAATAGTCCAAAATTAATTACCGTATATAGAAACAATTTGGTATACTTTGAACTGCCTGTATGTCTGTTACTTCAGTAGTTTCTAGTCTGAAAAGTAGCTCTTGTAATAGCAGTTTACAGTACTGTATATATTATCAGTTCCACAGAAGATAATAGTTAGACCACATAATGAGAACTTCACTTTAAATAAATTTTGAATGTGCAATAGGGAATAGTTGTTTTCCCTGAAGCAACCAGTATTTGAAAGCCTTATAAACATGATTAACTAAATAAAGAAGCCCAGAGGCCTGAGGTCACATAGAGGTCACCTAAATAAGGGGAAGATATAAAATGTTAATATCAAAAGCAGTATGCACTCTGATCTAGAATCCTTCACTTTCTTTTATTCCTCTCTTCCCTTTCACACCAAACCTGGACTGTTTTGAACTTCAGCTCCTGATCAACGATCTGTCCAGACAATACAGATGGCCAGCTTAGATTCAAAGTAGGTTAAGAATTACAATGCATACACTTTATTTTGAAAGGGACTGAAACAACGAAGCCAATTCAAATTAATGTCCAACATTTAAGAAAGTCCACATAAGAAAAACACCCAAATAACTCAATCTTATGTTTACTTAGAATGAAGCTGCACATCCCAGTAAAATATTTGGAAAGATCCATTATATCTATGAGTAAGTCTCATCCAAATATTTAGAAGATCTAACTAGCTGGTTGATATAATATATGACTAGTTTGATCTATCTATGGGATTAAGGCAACATATAGTTTCATTAGCTTTGGCTCAGCATATTTATTACACATACCCAGCTGCTGTGATTTACAATTTAGTGCCAATTACAGCTTTTTCAACAAATCTTGATTAAATAAACTTTGGCACTCTGTGATGGATAAACTTTGCTGAAGAGAAGAACTTGGTTATTTAGAGGTACAGTATAAGGGTTAAATGAAGAGATGCTTCTGAAAAAACATGCAAGGGTCTTTTAGATCAGTGTTTCCTAACCGTGGCAACTTGAAGATATTTGGACTTCAACTCCCAGAATTCCCCAGCCAGAGAATGTTGGCTGGGGAATTCTGGGAGTTGAAGTCCAGTTATCTTCAAGTTGCCATGGTTGGGAAACAGTGTTCTAGATGAGGTTTTCATGATGCAATTACTCTGCCTCATTCCCAGAATGTTTACACAGCATGAAAAATATAGTGCTCTTCTAATGCTCTGTGTCTTCCCCTTCTTTTAGTTTACTGGAAGTGGAAAGCTGGAGTTGCTGCATTGTGCCTTTGTTTGCTTGTATAAGGATCAGTCCATCTTGGAACTTCCTCTAGGTCAGCAGGGTTTTTTTCTGAGTCAGATATGTCTCAGAGAAGGCTCTAACTCATTTTCTACTTCTGAGAGTTAAGACGTGGAGAAAGAGTCAAAACAGGTTTTTCTCAGTTGTCATTCCTGTGAAAGAATTATAAGATACCCCAATGCAATGTTTTCACCACGCTCAATATTTTTGTCTGGACTAGCTCGGCCCTCTTTCTTGGCCATAAATAATTGTGGAATCATTTCTAAGCCTTTGGAATGGAGTGTGTGGTTATCTCACACCTCTTTCCAAAATGAAGGATGCAAGCAAAGCACTCAAAAAAAACAATGGCCATTGTTTTACTAGCTATTGGTTTCCAGCTTTTTTTAAAAAATGGACAGATCTTCAGATTGTATCTTTGTCTTACCCTCTCAAAGGAATGAAAATGTAGAAGACAAGTACAGTGATACCTCATCTTACGAACTTAATTGGTTCCGGGACGAGGTTTGTAAGGTGAAAAGTTTGTAAGACAAAACAATGTTTCCCATAGGAATCAATGGAAAAGTGATTAATGCGTGCAAGCCCAAAACTCACCCCTTTTGCCAGCCAAAGTGCCCATTTTTGCACTGCTGGGATTCCCCTGAGGCTCCCCTCCATGGGAAACCCCACGTCCGGACTTCCGTGTTTTTGTGATGCTGCAGGGGAATCCCAGCAGCACAAAAACGGGTGCTTCACTGGCAACTGAAGTCCGGAGGTGGGGTTTCCAGCGAGGGGAGCCTCAGCGAAATTGCAGCATCGCAAAAACATGGACGTCCTCTAAACCCCACCTCCAGACTTCCGTGTTTTTGTGATGCTGCGATTTCGCTGAGGCTCCCCTCACTGGGAAGCCCCATCTCTGGACTTCCGTTGCCAGCAAAGCACCCATTTTTGTGCTCCTGGGATTCCCCTGCTGGGATTCCCCTGCTGGGATTCCCCTGCTGGGATTCCCCTGCTGGGATTCCCCTGCTGGGATTCCCCTGCAGCATCGCAAAAACACAGAAGTCCGGAGGTGGTTTTTCCCATGAAGGGGAGCCTCAGGGAAATCCCAGCAGCGCAAAAACGGGTGCTTCGCTGGCAATAGAAGTCCAGAGATGGGGCATCCCAGTAGTGGTGGCTTGGGTTTGTAAGGTGAAAATAGTTTGGAAGAAGAGGCAAAAATCTTAAACCCCGAGTTTGTATCTCAAAAAGTTTGTATGACGAGGGGTTTTTAATTTTAAGACGAGGTATCACTGTATTGTAATAGAGCAGTGATTTTCAACCTTTTTTGAGCCGCGGCACATTTTTTACATTTACGAAACCCTGGGGCACATTGAGGGGGGGGGGGTTTGCTAAAAAAGTTTGGACAAAAGAATTCTCTCTCTCTCTCTCTTCCTCCCCTTCACTCTATTTCTTTCTCCCTCCCTCCCTTTCTCTCCCTTCCTTCCTCTTTCTCTCTCTCTCTCCATCCCTCTTTCTTTCTCTTCCTTCCTTCCTTCCTCTCTTTTTTGCTCTTTCTCTCTCCCTCCCTCCCTCTATGTCTTTCTCTCTCTCTCCTTCCCTCCCTCCCTCTCTTTCTCTCTCTCTTTCTTTCTTTCTCTCTCTTGCTCTCTCTCTCTTTCTTTCTCTTGTTTTCTCTCTCTCTTGCTTTCTTTCTCTCTCTCTCTCTTGCGTTCTTTCTCTCTTTCTTTCTCTCTCTCTTTCTTTCTCTCTGAGCTTCGCGGCACACCTGACCATGTCTCACGGCACACTGGTTGAAAAACACTGTAATAGAGCATTGTATTGTAATAGAGGTATCACTGTATTGTAATACTGCACTCCATTGGATTAGCACATGGGTCTCAATGAAAAGTAACACCCACTTGCTTTTGGTTCTTGATTGCCCCAAAAGTAATTTGCAAATTGCTTTCAGGAATGTTCTAAGATGTGGAGACATCGCTGAGTGAGAATAGCAGGGGATCAGCCTCTCCAATCTTTATCTGAAGGGTGGAAGATACACTTTTTCATACCTTCTACCAATGCAGAAGCCATAAAATAAAATAATGGAGTTTTCAGGAGTTGACATACTGTAAATTGTGCTATGGGACAACTCCCACTTTGCATGAGTTTTCCAGCATGTAAAAAAACTCATAGTCTAGGCTAAATCATTTATTTTTTTGGGGGGGGGGCAGCTTTGTGATCCAGTAACTGTCTACTTTTGCAAGGAGCTTGACTGTAAAGTATAAAGCCCCACTGAGAATTCAATGCCTTGAGAGATGGAAAATAAAGTGAAGTTTGTAGCTTCTTAAGCCTGAGCAATGAGATTTTAATCTTTTGCTGTTCTGTCATATTATATACAGCATTCATGGACTCTGTCTTTTGAATAATGTATGATATTGTTTTAACATTGAATCTTTGAGGTCCAATTATTAAAAAACAAACCAACCTCCCAGAGTCTGTTTCCTGCCTTTACAGCATTCATTGACTGGCACTTGATTTTATGATACATTCTTCTTCTTCTTTTTAATACCTGAATTTTTCCTCCTACTGTTCCTGGGCTTTAATTTTTTTTTTATTCTTCAAAGTTAACATGTAGTTCAGTTTGTAGAAACAAGCATTATAATATTTAAATAATTAAAAACTAGACAGTAGAAGATTTCTTAATACTGTATATTTAAAAGTTTAAAAGGAGGTTAAAATACTGTCACATTAAAAATACAGTGTCTGGTTATTAAACATTTCAGTTTGAAAAAAATAAATTGGTTTCTATGCTAAAATTTTATACAATCCACAAAAATAGATCTTTGAAAGAACAAAATACATAACAGTGAAAAATATTATAAATTCCCTCCATTCCAAAATATGAATCTGGTTTTAATTTCTATAAAAGGCTACAGAGAGAGAGAGAGAGAGAGAGGGAGGGAGGGAGGGGGAGAGAGAGGGAGGGAGGGAGGGAGGGGGAGAGAGAGAGAGAGAGAGAGAGAGAGAGAGAGAGAGAGAGAGAGGAGTATTTAAACCCTGTCTTGTAACATGGAATTAGTAACCCAGCCCAAATTTAGGCACAGTTAAATCCTTTTAACTTGAGGGATTTAAGAGCGCCTGATCGTATAGGCCTATTTTGCTGCTGTGAGATTTAGAGACAGTGTTTAATCCCGCACAGGTCTTCGTAAGGGTCCCTTTTATTAGGTGAGGTTTCCAAAGTCTAAACTGGGATGAATTCAGAAGGAAGATTCCAGGCCCAGCTTTCTTTCATCCTGCTCCTTCTCTCGTCGCTTACATTCCCGCCACACCGTGAAAGGATTGACGAAAGCCAGAAGAATTAACACAACGAAGGCAATGTTAACCTAGAAGGAGAGATAGAAAAAGAATGCAAACACCCACTCCTCAACCAAGTAACTCCCAAGGGAATTTGGGTCACTTCCGCCAAACCAGTAAATGCTGCCTTTCAGGCAACATATCCTGGATCCTAACACCCCACTGCCAGGGGTGTGACTGACATCCCAACAGGAAAAGGGGCAGAGCGGGATACAGAATACTTACATAAAAGGAATCCCCCTTTAGCGGACCCTTGATGAGAGTAAAACAGGCATACTGTAGGAGAGACACCACAGCTGACAGTCCCATCACCAGACCATAGAGTTTCCCAAAATGCTGAAGGGGAAAACTGTAAAATAAAATGAGAGCAAGAGGGAAATCATCTTGGAATTTTAAAGTGACTTGTCCTCATTGTTGCCTTTATGGCAATTTGTCCCCTTTGTTCCCCTTCTTGATCTTTCTGCATCCCTAGTAGGAGCACTTGTTTGTACCTACACCAGCACGCTCATACAAATGATAAAAAGGGAAGGGAATATCTCTGGGACCGCCTTCTGCCGCATGAATCCAAGCGACCAGTTAGGTCCCAGAGAGTTGGCCTTCTCAAGGTCCCGTCGACTAAACAATGTCGTCTGGCGGGACCAAGGGGAAAAGCCTTCTTTGTGGTGGCCCTGACTCTCTGGAACCAGCTCCCCCCAGATATCAGAGTTGCCCCCACCCTCCTTAAAACCCACCTCTGTCGTCAGGCATGGGGGAATTGAAATTTTCCCCTCCCCCCTACGCTTATAGAATTTATACATGGTATGCTTGTATGTATGATTGGTTCTTTAAATTGGGGTTTTTTAGATTATTTTTAATATTAGATTTGTTTACATTGTCTTTTTTATTGTTGTTAGCCGCCCCGAGCCTTCAGAGAAGGGCGGCATACTAACTAACTAACTAACTAACTAACTAACTAACTAACTAACTAACTAACTAACTAACAATAAACAAACAAAGAAAGAAAGAAAGAAAGAAAGAAAGAAAGAAAGAAAGAAAGAAAGAAAGAAAGGGCATTTTGGTATTCATCATACACCGTTAAAATATATATCAACAGATTGAATTAATGGATATCTCTGGGGAAAAGCCCAGGCTCTGGGATGACTGAATCAACTCTCATTGCAAAATAGAAATAACAAGAAATCATCCAGCTTTCTGGATGATTCTGTTCTGGCTCTGTGAGCCCAATCTTGGGTACTGGTGATGAGTGTAACTCTGGCCCTGGGCTCAGGTTGCTGCTGTTGAATGCCAGGTCGGTGGTTAATAAAGCTCTCCTCATCCGGGATTTGATCCTGGATGAGGAGGCCGACCTGGCATGTATTACTGAAACCTGGCTGGGCCCGGAGGGAGGTGTTCCTCTCTCTGAAATTTGCCCAGCCGGGTTTCAGATATGGCATCAACTGCGACCCCAGGGGAGGGGGGGAGGAGTGGCTATTGTAGCCAGGGAGAGCCTTTGCCTGCGTAGACTCATTGCTCCGGAAATAGCGGGTTGCGAGTCTCTCTTGATGAAGTTGGACTTAGGAGTTCAGGTGGGCTTATTTCTCACGTACCTGCCTCCCAGCTGCGTGTCAAAAGCCCTGCCTGTGCTACTCGAGGAGGTAGCCGGGTTGGCGGTAGAGTTCCCCAGACTTATTGTCTTGGGGGACTTCAATCTGCCGTCACTCGGCGAAACCTCTGGGTTGGCACAGGAGTTCATGGCCACCATGACAGCCGTGGACCTGACTCAAGTAGTTCAGGGTCCGACTCACGAGGGAGGGCACGCACCTGACATGGTATTCCTCTCCGAGCAATTGAGTAATGGTCTGAGACTAAGGGGCTTAGAAGTGTTGCCTTTGTCATGGTCAGACCATTTTCTACTACGGCTTGACTTCCTGGCTCCAATCCTCCCCCGCAGGGAGGCGGAACCAATGAAGATGTTCCGCCCCAGGCGCCTGATGGACCCAGAGGGCTTTCAGACGGCGCTTGGGGTTATTCCAGAGGCACTCGTCCACAGTTCGGCGGAGTCTCTCGCGGAGGCCTGGAACAGGGCTGCAGCGGGGGCTCTTGACCGGATTGCGCCTTTGCGACCTCTCCATGGCGCTAGACCCCGTAGAGCCCCATGGTTCAACGAGGAGCTCCGGGAGTTGAAATGCCAAAAGAGACGTCTAGAGAAGCGATGGAGGAAGAGTAGGTCTGAATCCGATCGAACACTTGTAAGAGCTTTTATTAAGACTTACAAAGTGGCGCTCAAGGCGGCAAGATGCGCGTACCATGCCGCCTTGATTGCATCAGCGGAATCCCGCCCGGCCGCTCTGTTTAGGGTGACCCGCTCCCTTCTCAACCAGGGGGGAGTTGGGGAGCCCTTACAGAGTAGTGCCGAGGATTTTAACACGTTTTTCGCTGATAAAGTCGCTCGGATCCGGGCTGATCTCGACTCCAATTGTGTAACAGAGTCGACTGACAACGAGTCAGTCGAGGTGACTGGGGCACGTACTTGTCCACCTGTCTGGGAAGAGTTTGATCTGGTGACACCTGATGAAGTGGACAAGGCCATCGGAGCTGTGAGTTCCGCCACCTGTTTACTGGATCCGTGTCCCTCCTGGTTGGTTTCGGCCAGCAGGGAGGTGACACGGAGCTGGGCCCAGGAGATTACCAACGCTTCCTTGGGGAGGGGAGTTTTTCCATCACTCTATAAAGAAGCGCTTGTGCGCCCCCTCCTCAAGAAGCCCTCTCTGGACCCAGCCGTACTTAACAACTATCGTCCAGTCTCCAACCTTCCCTTTATGGGGAAGGTTGTCGAGAAGGTGGTGGCACTCCAGCTCCAGCGGTCCTTGGAAGAAGCCGATTATCTAGGTCCCCAGCAGTCGGGTTTCAGGGCCGGTTACAGCACGGAAACCGCTTTGGTCGCGTTGATGGATGATCTCTGGCGGGCCCGGGACAGGGGTTTATCCTCTGTCCTGGTGCTCCTTGACCTCTCAGCGGCTTTCGATACCATCGACCATGGTATCCTTCTGCACCGGCTGGAGGGGTTGGGAGTGGGAGGCACTGTCCTTCAGTGGTTCTCCTCCTACCTCTCTGGCCGGTCGCAGTCGGTGTTAGTGGGGGGCCAGAGGTCGACTCCTAGGTTTCTCCCTTGTGGGGTGCCTCAGGGGTCGGTCCTCTCCCCCCTGCTATTCAACATCTACATGAAACCGCTGGGCGAGATCATCCAAGGACATGGGGTGAGGTATCATCAATATGCGGATGATACCCAGCTTTACATCTCCACCCCATGCCCAGTCAACGAAGCGGTGGAAGTGATGTGCCGGTGCCTGGAGGCTGTTGGGGCCTGGATGGGTGTCAACAGACTCAAGCTCAACCCGGATAAGACGGAGTGGCTGTGGGTTCTGCCTCCCAAGGACAATCCCATCTGTCCGTCCATCACCCTGGGGGGGGAATTATTGACCCCCTCAGAGAGGGTCCGCAACTTGGGCGTCCTCCTCGATCCACAGCTCACATTAGAACAACATCTTTCAGCTGTGGCGAGGGGGGCGTTTGCCCAGGTTCGCCTGGTGCACCAGTTGCGGCCCTATCTGGACCGGGACTCATTGCTCACAGTCACTCATGCCCTCATCACCTCGAGATTCGACTACTGTAATGCTCTCTACATGGGGCTACCTTTGAAAAGTGT
This sequence comes from Erythrolamprus reginae, assembly GCF_031021105.1. Classification (NCBI taxonomy): domain Eukaryota; kingdom Metazoa; phylum Chordata; class Lepidosauria; order Squamata; family Dipsadidae; genus Erythrolamprus; species Erythrolamprus reginae. The sequence goes on along the minus strand of NC_091950.1, from coordinate 143,240,729 downwards.
TCGGAAACTTCAGATCGTGCAAAATGCAGCTGCGAGAGCAGTCATGGGCCTACCTAGGTATGCCCATGTTTCACCATCACTCCGCAGTCTGCATTGGTTGCCGATCAATTTCCGGTCACAATTCAAAGTGTTGGTTATGACCTTTAAAGCCCTTCATGGCATCGGACCAGAATATCTCCGAGACCGCCTCCTGCCGCACGAATCCCAGCGACCGATTAGGTCCCACAGAGTGGGCCTTCTCCGGGTCCCGTCAACTAAACAATGTCGGTTGGCGGGCCCCAGGGGAAGAGCCTTCTCTGTGGCGGCCCCGGCCCTCTGGAACCAACTCCCCCCGGAGATTAGAACTGCCCCTACTCTTCCTGCCTTCCGTAAACTCCTTAAAACCCACCTTTGCCGTCAGGCATGGGGGAACTGAAACATCTCCCCCGGGCACGTTTAATTTATGCATGGTATGTCTGTGTGTGTGACTGTTAGCATATGGGGTTTTTTAAATATTTAAATATTTTAAATCTGTCTGATTGCTTATGATTTGTTTTTTACATGTTGTGAGCCGCCCCGAGTCTTCGGAGAGGGGCGGCATACAAATCTAAGTAATAATAATAATAATAATAATAATAATAATAATAATAATAGCTTCATATCTGTTTTCACATAGGTTTGTGTAAGTACTGCTATCATGTCTCCACTTAATATTAGCATAGTTTGTCTGTGTTATTAGGATATTAAAAAAAACAGAATGCCCAATAAAGATTGGAGGGGTATTTTAGCAGAACTCTGAAAATCTAAAAAAAGTGAGTGTTGTGTTATCAATTGCAAAACCTTTTTTTTCTAAAGCAGAAAGAGGAGAGGAGAATTGGGTACGCCAATTGCAGAACAGGAAGAAATCTTAACCTCCTTTAGAAGTTTATGTTTGCAGCTGAAAACCTGCAAAACTGAGGAAAAAATATACAGTGGTACCTCTACTTACAAACTTAATTCGTTCCGTGATCAGGTTCTTAAGTAGAAAAGTTTGTAACAAGCATTTTCCCCCCCATAGGAATCAATGTAAATGCAAATAATGCATGGGATTGGGGAAACCACAGGGAGGGTGGAGGCCCTGTTTTCTCCCAGGAGATTCCTAGAGAGGCCCCATGGAGGCTTCTCCCTGCCTTTTCCGGCCCTGTTTCCTCCTAGGAGATTCCTAGAGAGGCCTCACAGAGGCTTCTCCCTGCCTTTTCCAGTTACAGTTTCAGAGGCTCGGGTTTGTAAGTGGTTCTTGAGAAGAGGCAAAAAAATCTTGAAGGCCCAGTTCTTATCTAGAAAAGTTCGTAAGTAGAGGCGTTTGTAGGTAGAGGTACCACTATATGGCACTTCCAATAGAAAAGGACTGACTGACAACATCAGAATCATAAACTTCTGTCATATTTCTGTGTCATGCTTAGCTGAAAGCTTCCCTTCCTTTCCCCACTCATTCCAAGTCTTCCTTCACAATTTTTCTTACGCAATCGCCAAGAATGCAGCATTGCCTCCATAGAGGAAGGAACGGCTCAGAACTTGCAGGATAAATGTGGCATACTGCACAGGCAACACGGGAATGGAAGCACAGATGGAGAAGGCCAGGCACTGAACGACTGTAATGGCCAGGGACAGGATACAAGAACGGAGGTCAGCAACAGGATCTGGCACCCCTACAATGAAGAGAGTGAATTCAGTTAGTGGAAATGCAAAGCACCAAACTTTTGGCAGGGCAATCTAATTTGGAAGGTAAATTCCCACAATTCAGAGGACACACCTGAATAACCTTCTCCCTTCTTTTTCCCACGTTTGTGCCGGTCGAGAATAAGCCCATTCCAAGGGGCACAGAAGATTCCACAGAGCTGTGTGAAGGCAAAGGCATTGGTGTAGCTGCTCACTGTGGATAGGAGAAAAGGAAGACCAAAGATAACTCATGCCCTCATCACCTCAAGGCTTAACTACTGTAACACTCTCTACATGGGACTACCTTTGAAAAGTGTTCGGAAACTTCAGATCGTGCAGAATGCAGCTGCGAGAGCAATCATGGGCTTCCCTAAATATGCCCATGTCACATCAACACTCCGCAGTCTGCATTGGTTGCCGATCAGTTTCCGGTCACAATTCAAAGTGTTGGTTATGACCTATAAAGCCCTTCATGGCATCGGACCAGAATATCTCCGGGACCGAATCTCGGCGACCAGTTAGGTCCCACAGAGTTGGCATTCTCCGGATCCCATTGAGTAAACAATGTCATTTGGCGGGACCCAGGGGAAGAGCCTTCTTTGTGGCGGCCCCGACCCTCTGGAACCAACTCCCCCCCAGATATCAGAGTTGCCCCCACCCTCCTTGCCTTTCGTAAGCTCCTTAAAATCCACCTCTGTTGTCAGGCATGGGGGAATTGAGATATTCCCTTCCCCCTAGGCTTATAAAATTTATGCATGGTATGTCTGTATGTATGATTGGTTTCTTAAATTGGGGAGGTTTTGGTTTTTTACATTACTTTTAATATTAGATTTGTTCATATTGTCTTTTTGCTGTTGTTAGCCGCCCCAAATCTACGGAGAGGGGCGGCATTCAAACAAAACAAAACAAAACAAAACAAAACAAAACAAAACAAAACAAAACAAAACAAAACAAAACAAAACAAAACAAAACAAAACAAAACAAAACAAAACAAAACAAAACAAAACAAAACAAAACAAAACAAAACAAAACAAAACAAAACAAAACAAAACAAAACAAAATCAAACAAAATCAAAAATAAATAAATAAATAACTGCGATGTCATTCCAAAGGCAATTTCCCCAACGCAATGGGTTTTTCCTTTCTATAACTCAATGGCAGTTATGGCTAGATGAGGTTAGAATGTGTCCAGGTTTGGGCTCTTTGGTCATTCAGTTCTCAGAACTGAGAAAACTCTCTCTTTGGGTATGGAACAAAGCTTCTAATATGAAAGGAGGCTGCTAGTTCCCTCAGTTGGCTGGCCAGTCCTATCTAGCAATCAACAGCCGAGTTCTGTCATTATTCATATCTGAGTTTCAAAATGACACAATTTAAATCTTAGTTCAGCAGCTTATCTCTGCTGAAGGCAGGGAAAAGCTTTCGGGGCAGGCCTGAGGCTATGTTTGATTACATCCTGACCCCATCATCTCAGGAGAGAAGAACACTGCGGAGGAGAAATCACCTCCCTTTTGTCCCAGGAAGGGGACAACATAAAATTAAAATACAGCAATGGAACATCTAATATATTCTAAGAGAAAAACTTTCTTTCTGAGATCTAAAAGGTTCACACGTTATGCTAAGCCACAATTTAGCATTTATAACATTTAGACTTACATACTGCTTCATGGTGCTTTTACAGCCCTCTCTAAGTGGTTTACAGAATCAGCATATTGCCCCCAACAATCTGGGTCCTCATTTTACCCACCTCGGAAGGATGGAAGGCTGAGTCAACTTTGAGCCGGTGGTGAGATTTGAACTGCTGAACTACAGCTAGCAGTTAGCTGGAGTAGCCTGCAGTGCTGCACTCTAATCACTGCGCCACCCCGGCTCTTATGACTATATGAAAGCATCATTTACGCGAGGAGAAGGGCAGCCTATAAATCAAATAAATAAATAAATGAATGAATGAATGAATGAATGAATGAATAAATAAATAAATAAATAAATACACAATTTTTTGAAGGAAAAATAATTGGATTCCAGAACTTATTAAGGCAAAGCCAGGTGTATGGTTGGTTTAGGGAGATATGAGAATTCAACAGCTGCATATTTATAATAATAATAATAATAATAATAATAATAATAATAATAATAATAATAATAATTCATTCATTCATTCATTCATTCATTTATTAGATTTGAATGCCGCTCCTCTCCACAAACTCGGAGCGGCTCCGAATACAAGTTCCATTTGCTCAAAACCTTCAACAGGCCCATTAAGGACCAGACTCCAGAAAGAACTGAGATGAGTCTCTTATTTTCTTTAATACCATTCCCCAAATTATTTTAAAAAGTAAACAAAACAAAACAAAACCAGAACTTGACCAAAACATTTTTTGCTGTTAGCTGATGGAACTCTGGCTCATCATCCTTTTTATCAGTTTTTCAGCATAAAAAGACAGCAATGTCTTTTAATCAGTTTTTCTCACGTTTCCACTTTTCTGCCTCAGTCAATACTTCTTTCAACTCTCCCTATTCATTTCCATAGCCCTTCTTTCTTATTGCTTGCTTCTCACTTACGTTAAATTCATTAGTACCTTTCCCTATTCCCTTCTCTTCCCCCAAAACTACCTTCCCTCCCCACAATTCTTTGGGTTCTCTCAGTACCAAGGTTGTTGTCGTCATTTGCGAGGTTTCTCAGCATGGGATTGAGGGTACCAATGAAGAGGTAATGGCGTAGCTGCATCACTGACAGCCATATCAAGTGCCAGAAAAATAACATGGAGAAAACGCATTTCCAGAAGGATTTAACAGGCGGTGGCTTGGCGTCTGCTCCAGTCTCAGCGTCACCTAAAAAAAAAAAAAAAAAAAGTGGATATACTCTGGATTATGTCCAGTCGGATTTTTGTATCGCAGAATGTCTACAAAGAAGACTAGTTGCTACTGTTTCTCTGACTGCACTTCCAGGATTAAATGATTAATTATATATCACACAGAGAGAGAGACACGTATAAGTTTTATTGATGCCAGGAGGGGGCAGGAAGGGTTGGTTAAATAGAGATGACATAATTATTCTTGTTGACTTCAAACCAGACCCGCCTAAAAATATGTGAAATAGTTTCTAGGGTAAAGAGGACATCAAAAGTCACCTTGGATGTCTTCAAGTCCAAATCCCTGCTAAAACAGTAGACTTTATACCATTTCAGACAGGTAGCTGTCCAGTCTCTTCTTAAAAGTCTACAGTGATAAAGCACGTACAATGTCCAAAGGCAAGTTGTTCCACTGGTTAATTGTTTTCACTATTAGGAAGGGTCTCCTTAATTCCAGGTTAAACTAACTCTGCCTTTGGTAACAGTTCCTGCAAAGTATGAAGTCACAAAGCGCCCTTTCACTTTTCTATCAGCCTCTGATCAATTGGCTGACAGGTTACAAATCTGCTGTTTCTTACTAGAAATTTGCAGCAGGGTCACTGGGAGGAAAAAGGAAACAGTATTTCCTAGTAACATGACATTAAATGTGATTAATATCTTGCTGGAACTTCAAGTAGTAGATCCCACATCCTGGGGAAACCATAAAAAGTGAAAAATTATGACATTTGAGCTCATTCTTTCTATCTGCTCTCCCATAAAAAAAAAAATAGTTGACTGAAATAGCCTAGAAGCACAGGGTAACTTGGGAGCTGGATCATGTTCCACAATGCCTAACAGCTAAGAAAATGAGTAATTCAAACCTGACTTCATATATGGAACTCTAAAGAGAGAGAATGAGGTAAAAGAAGGAGAATAAAAGAAACTGGCTACAAACAGAGGACCATCTCTCAATCCTGGATGAATTGTACAAATCCAGGGAAGGCTGCCCCAGAAATATAGACAGAAGCAGATTCATATTTTACCATTACTTTGCAGAGAACCTAAAAATTATACAGAAAAATGGCCCAGGCATTCCAAATAACGTAATCCTAGCTAATCCACAGGGGAGAATCCAAGATCTCTTCCAATTCTGTTGAGACTCTAGTAAAAGTCCAATGTTCCAACGCTGAGACTCTACAAAGAGTACAGAGAAGAACAACAAAGATGATTAGGGGACTGGAGGCTAAAACATATGAAGAATGGTTGCAGGAATTGGGCATGGCTAGTTTAATGAAAAGAAGGACCAGGGGAGACAAGATAAGAGTGTTCCAATATCTCAGGGATTGCCACAAAGAAGAAGGAGTCAAGCTATTCTTCAAAGCACCTGAGTGTAGAACAAGAAGAAATGAGTGGAAACTAAACAAGGAGAGAAGTAACTTAGAACTAAGGAGAAATTTCCTGATAGAACCATTAATCAGTGGAACAGCTTGCCTACAGAAATTGTGACTTCTCCAATATTGGAAGTTTTTAAGATGTTGGATAACCATCTGTCTGAAGTGGTGTGGGGTTTCCTGCCTAAGCAGGGACTTGGGCTAGAAGACCTCCAAGGTCCCTTCCAACTCTGTTGTTTTTATTATTAATGTTATCTGTTATTCTATTATTCTAAACCAGCCTCAGCCTCTACCTTTGTCATTGATGGCAGATAGTTCTTTTTTGAGTGCTGACTCATCATGCTGATTATTTGAGTCTTGGACTTCATCTGCAACTATGATCTTGGGGGAGCCTTGTTCCTCATAAGTGCGGTATGAACGAGACATCCCAGGACAGTTCAATCTGCAGACACAGGAAACATGACACACATCTTGTTCTCCTCTTGGCCTTGTGAACTTATTTCTACATACATCTTGTGTACAGAACCTAACCAATGTTACGTAGGCTCAGAAAGAAGGAAAAGGATTTACGAGAAAGCTTTTATTAATTCTTGAAGCTGCTGAACCCTAGCGTGAAAATGCAAAACGTAAATGAAATTAGTCAGGGCCAATAAACATCCTACAACATTTATACACATTAAATGGGTAATCAAACATACAAAGCAAAAGGCAGGGGCGGGGGGGGGTAGCCTCAGGGACACTTAAATTTGTATTTTTCTGGTACAAACCACTTTCAGCGTCACATTTGACTTAATAATTGTTCTTTTTATATCTTGCCCCTTTCTTTTACTCTTTCTGTGTGGTAGTATTTCTGAAATGCAAAAAAGAATTCCTAGTCTGCTTGCTGATACTGACATCTACCTTTATTTGGAAGTAAATCCATTAAACTCACTGCCCCGGTTCAGACATAATGCAACGGCATAATGTGATTTATTTGGTTTTGGCATGGAATGATGAGTTAACTCACTTAATGTGGCTCAGCATAATGCATGAGCTACACCAGCAGAGCCAGTCTAAATCTGGCACGCAGATGGATCTAACTGCAACTCCTTTTTGAAGAAGCAAAGCTACTGGTGGAATCAGGAATAGAGACAAGGCGATAAGGCCAAGGATACCTTTGCAAATAATATTATTTGAAATGAAGGTGCACTTGGAAGCACAGAAGAGTCAAGTGGAGAATCTAGCTCTTCATCCCTCCTGATTTTCACTCACAAGAAGTGGCTTCATCAATGCAAAGTGAACTTTGAGAACTATGAGATGTACTTAAAATTAAGTGTTCATATCTGTAAGTAAACATTTAGAGGTCTGGCCTGCTAATGACACTAACCTAATCTGCAGGCATCCTTAATTCATTTAAATGACATTGAGTCCTCCCAGTGCAGACTGCCTGCTCTATTGTCAGGTTCAGATTTTTCTGCAATTTTTGCAGCCCTTGAAACGTGACATAACAACTCAGGGACAAAAAAAGCTTAGGATGAATAGGCAGGCGCAAAGAAAGTTATGAATCTAAAATTGTTAGCAGAACAATGCATGGATGCATCTTTCACCTTAAGTAGCAGCAGGGTGTTAAGAATAGATCTACTGGTACAGCTTTTCTAGACGTCAAATTACTTTTGCACACCAAACTGCTGTTAAAGGTACAGTGACAGTCAGATGAGAAGCACATCCCTAGACCAGTGTTTTCCCAACCTTGACAACTTGAAGATATCTGGACTTCAACTCCCAGAAGTCCCCAGCCAGCATTCGCTGGCTGGGGAATTCTGGGAGTTGAAGTCCAAATAGCTTCAAGTTGCCAAGGTTGGGAAACACTGCCCTAGACAAATCCAAGGATAAGCTTTCATAGCGTGTGCCTGAAATAGCACTCGGAAAGAAGGATTGTCTTTATAGGATTATAACTGAGAGGATCTAACGATCCCTAAAATGCATTCTCTGGTCACTAAGATTTCAGGCATCACGATAAACAGCTAGAAAAGGGGAGAAGCCACTGGAGAAAAAAATGATAGGAATATAAGAGGGTGGGGGAGCTAGGATTTGGGGAAAGTCACACAGAGGAGTCATCTGCCACTCGGACAGAAGTGCTGCTTACCCATATGTATAGCCTGGGGGCAGTGGATAAGGAATATGGTATCGGGGCATCAGGAAAAAGGTGCGAACTAAGTGCCAGACGCTGCAGGCAGATATGAAGAAGAACATGGCTCCCAGGGAGAGGCCTGCCTCATACAGGAGCTGAGGACAAACAACGCATTCCAAGATAAGCTGGCTGTATTGTAACGCTCCTACCGCGTGCGCCAATCCTTGAATTCCTGCAGAAACGTAGCAAGGAAGATGGAAAGGCTTCAGTTCCCCCTTTCCACTTGCTCTATCCTGATCATTAACTGGTCCTTCTCAAAAGAGGCGGGGGGGCCTTGAAACAGTTGGGCAATTTTTTGGTACCACCATTGAACATTTCTAAAGGGCCCATGGGCACAGCGAAAGGGGCAAGTAATAGCCAATAGGGCAAAGCTAGGTGATTGATGTGAGTGGCCATGAGATTCCGTGTGTTTTTCCTGGGTGGTTTGGGAAGTGTATCTTTAAGGAGATAGGTACATGTATCCCCCACATCTACATTGGCATACAATTTTGGTTTCAAATCTAAAGTGCACTGCTTACCTACACTAAATACCTACATACTTACGCCTTCTGCCGCATGAATCCCAGCGACCGGTTAGGTCCCACAGAGTTGGCCTTCTCCGGGTCCCGTCGGCTAGACTATGTCGTATAGCGGGGCCCAGGGGAAGAGCCTTCTCTGTGGCGGCCCCGGCCCTCTGGAATCAGCTCCCTCCAGAGATTTGCACTGCCCTCACCCTCCTCGCCTTTCGCAAGAGCCTCAAAACTCATTTGTTTGTTTGTTTGTTTGTTCGTTCATTCATTCATTCATTCATTTATTTATTTATTTATATGCCGCCCCTCTCCGTAGAGAGGGCATGGGGCAATTACATCAAGCCCCCTTCCTCTGTTCACGAGATGTAATGTGTGGTTGTGAATGAATTGGCTGACTGATTTTATTATGTATGGGATTTTAGTAGTAATTTTTAATTAATTAGATTTGCTGTTGTGTTGTTTTCGTATCCTGTGAGCCGCCCCGAGTCTTCGGAGAAGGGCGGCATACAAATCTAATAAATAATAATAATAATAATAAATCCTACGTGTATTACCTTATAACTCCTAGGTTTATAAATCTGAAATTCACACAACATGTTATAACAAACAAATACACAAATGGTCTGCTCTCCACAGCAGGTTAAGACAGCATCAGAGTGAATACAAAAAATTGAATCCTAAACCTCCTCTGGATGCTGGATGAACCCACCCAATTAATAGTGCCAGCAGGCCAAGGATGATGAGGGTTATAGCCAGTGAAGGGCTGCTTGTCCTCGGTGCTACCGGTGAGCCCTCCGAGGCTATTGCGTGTGTCCGCGCGCACACCCGTCAGCAGTGTTCCCTCTATTTTTTGGGGTGGGTGAGCGGAAAAGTATAGTGTCTGAGCGGCAGTCCCTTCGGGACTGGGCGGCACAGAAATAATAAATAAATAAATAAATAAACAAACAAACAAACAAACAAACAAATAAATAAAAAACCACCCTGTTTTGCCTCAGAGAATTTCAAAATAAAATACTGTACTGTGTGTCTATAACAGTGAGCTCATAATAGGGCAATTCTATCAATATCAAAATGCCACTTAAATAGTTGAGCTAGTTTCAAACTAGATTTTGATTTTCTTTCTCTCTTCCTTACTCCCATTCTTTTTCTTTCTCTTTTCCTTCCTCTCTTTTTTCTATCTGTTTCTCTCTCTTCCTCTCTCTCTCCTTCCCTCTCACTCTTTCCCTCTCGGCTTCTGGGCAGGTTTGGAAAACTCTGAGTTGGTGATGATTTTCAAGTGAGCGATTGCTCACTGCTCAGCTTAGAGGGAACTATGCCCGTCAGCATGAGATTTGGCTTATGCGCATGTGCAGCAAGTGCAATCTTGGGTAAGGATGGGCACAGGAGCGAGATTTCGGTGATTTTCGCCGATATTTTTGCTTCTGCACATGTGCAGAAGCAAATAGTCGGCCAAAATCGCCAAAATCTCACCCACGTGAGATTTCACTTGCTGTGCATGTGCAGAAGACAAATCTTATGCGGGAAGCATGCGTGCATGGAGTTGCGTGTGCGCATCCCAGAATTTCCTACTGGGACGGAGCACCAGACCGTGTAAGCAGCAGCCCATCACTGATTATAGTCAATGCAACATGTCACATAGCGCAGTCACTTTGGGTTTCTCGGCCTTAGTTATTCATTCTGCTGGGAGTTGCCCAGAAACTCCAGTTCTTATTCTCCTCTGCAAGCAAAGTTCAGCCACAAAAGAGCTTTGAAAAGCTGAGTAATGAATTATAAGAAGCAACAGGACAAAGCATCCTCTCTCTCACACTTTAAGCGCAACTTGCTGCTGAAATGAGGCTCACTCTGCTTTCAACAGCAGGCCTCTCCTGCTCCCTCCTGGGAGCGACATGGGGAACAAGGGCCAGACTTTGGGTGGCAGGCCACTGCCTCCCACATTCCCACTCTGTGTGTCTGAAATGCAAAGCACTCTCCTGTAAATGGAAAGGAGGAGAGGAGGCCACCGTACGCTTTTCTTCCTGATGTCCACCTACTCAGCCCAAAAGGAAAGTAAATGTATGCTTTTTTTATTTGTAACCCACCTTTCCTTCAGGAGCGCAAGGGGGTATACATAGATTATTTATGGGACCGTCTTCTGCCTCACTTATCCCAGTGACCAGTCAGGTCCCACTGAGTCGGACTTCCCCAAGTCCCAACAGCCAGGCAATGCCATCTGGCGGGGCATAGGGTGAGAGCCTTCTCTGTGGTGGCTCCAGCCCTTTAGAATCAACTCCCTCTAGAGCTTCGTACCTCCCCCACCCTCCTGGCCTTCTTCTTTGCTACCAGGCCTAGGGCCATTGAGTGATAATATAGAGCTCTGGCGGATGATATGAATGTGTAATTTGATAGGATGAATGTGGATTATGGCTTTTATGAATGGGATTTTTTTAAGACTATTTTTTAACTTTAGATTTCTTACATGTTCTACCTCTGTATCTTGTATTTATTTCTGTTGTGAGCTGCCCTGAGTCTGTGGAGAAGGGCGGCATAAAAATCAATCAATCAATCAATCAATCAATCAATCAATCAAATAAGTAAATAAATAAATAGTAAATGGATTAATGAATGAATGAATGAATGAATGAATGAATGAAAGAATAAAATAGCATCCCCTCCTCCTATTTTCCTCTGCAACAGCCCCATGAAGTAGGCTGATCTGAGAGTTAATCATGGCCCAAAGCCACCACCAGAGTTTCTGTGGCTGACCCATCAGAACCCAGATATCTCTCTACTCCCAAACAAATTGCAAAAGGGAAAGGGATGCAGAGCCTCTTTCCCTGATAAGCTTTTGCTCAAAGTTAACAGTTCCATAAGACTGATTTTCATTGAAGAACCAATGCCAACACTTCAAAGAAGGATGAAACAGGCAACTCTCTCATTTATGGCTGTAACCTCTGCTCTGCTTCAGGTGGACTAACTGAATGCACAGGAGTGACTTTGGTATTGGGCAGTATCAGACTGCTGCTGATACAGTTCTACAGAAGAATAATTGAGTCTGTCATCTGCACCTCTATAACTGCCTGGTTTGGTTCTGCAACCCAACAAGACCGACACAGACTTCAGAGGAGAATCAGAACTGCAGAAAAACCAATTGCTGCCAACCTGCCTTCCATTGAGGACCTGTATACTGCACCAGTCAAAAAGAGGACGGGGGAAATATTTACTGACCCTTCACATCTTGGACATAAACCACAAAACGTCGCTACAGAGCACTGCACACCAAGACAACTAGACACAAGAACAGTTTTTTCCCGAACGACATCACTCTGCTAAACAAATAATTCCCTCAACGCTATCAAACTATTTACTAAGTCTGCACTACTATTACTACTAGTTTTCCCCCATCATTCCTATCACCCATTTCCTCTCACTTAGGACTGTGTGACTGTAACTTGTTGCTTGTATCCTTAAGATTTTTTTAATATTGTTTCCTCATTGCTTATTTGACCCCATGACAATCATTAAGTGTCGTACCTCATGATTCTTGACAAATGTATCTTTTTCTTTTATGTACACTGAGAGCATATGCACCAAAGACAAATTCCTTGTGTGTGCAATCACACTTGGCCAATGAAGAATTCTATTATTATCTATATCGTTTTTGTATATATATCAATGGGCTGTTCATAGCATTAATGGGTGAAAATGTCCATGATTCATGGCCAAATGCAAACGGTGACCTTTCTCTAATGCCCTCTAGCAAAGGAGCTGTCTTTATGCAACTAAAGCTCTAGGATGGGCTAATCTATGCAGAAATGTACAGTATTTCCAAATCAGCTTGCACATGTCCTTTAATGAGAAAATGAATCTGCCAGAGGCAGGAAGGAAAAGTATTACTTGTATAGTCTTAGTTTTAAGCATATAAATCCAGATCAAATATTACTGAAGTTTAAACCAATTCAATTATGTATTTATACTACTTTATTTTTCTCCCTGATCTTGCTTATCTCCTCTCTTGTTGTCCTCCCACATTGGAATTGTGCTTTCCTTATGTCTTAGCCTGCCTAAGGTTGCAGCCGAGCTTGCATGGGAGCAGGCGGTTTCTTTGAACGTTGGAACCGGTTATCATGAGTTCATTTAGTGCTGATAAGATGGATCTAAGGTCATGCCTCAGGGGTTGGTCCTCTCCCACCTGCTATTTAATATCTACATGGAACCGCTGGGTGAGATCATCCAAGGGCATGGGGTGAGGTATCATCAGTACGCAGATGATACCCAGCTTTACATCTCCACCCCATGTCCAGTCAGCAAAGCAGTGGAAGTGATGTGCCGGTGCCTGGAGGCTGTTAGTGTCTGCATGGGTGTCAACAGACTCAAACTTAACCTTGATAAGACAGAGTGGTTGTGGGTTTTGCCTCCCAAGGACAATTCCATCTGTCCATCCATTACCCTATGTGGGGAATTACTGACCCCCTCAGAGAAGGTCTGCAACTTGGGCATCCTCCTTGATCCACAGCTCACATTAGAGAAACATATTTCAGCTGTGGCGAGGGGGGCGTTTGCCCAGGTTCGCCTGGTGCACCAGTTGCGGCCCTATCTGGACCGGGACTCACTGCTCACAGTCACTCATGCCCTCATCACCTCGAGGCTCGACTACTGTAACGCTCTCTGCAGGGGGCTACCTCTGAAAAGTGTTCGGAAACTTCATGCAGAATGCAGCTGCGAGAGCAATCATGGGCTTCCCTAAGTATGCCCATGTTACACCAAGACTCCGCAGTCTGCATTGGTTGCCGATCAGTTTCCAGTCACAATTCAAAGTGTTGGTTATGACCTATAAAGCCCTTCGTGGTATCGGGCCAGAATATCTCCGGGACCGCCTTTTGCCGCATGAATCCCAGCAACCAGTTAGGTCCCACAGAGTCAGCCTTCTCCGGGTCCCGTCGACTAAACAATGTTGTTTGGCGGGACCTAGGGGAAGAGCTTTCTCTGTGGCAGCCCCGACCTTCTGTAACCAACTCCCCCCCAGAGATCAGAATTGCCCCCATCTTCCTCACCTTTCGTAAGCTCCTTAAAACCCACCTCGGTTGTCAGGCATGGGGGGACTGAGATATTCTCTTCTCCCTAGGCCTATACAATTTATGCATGGTATGTTTGTTTGTGTGTGTATGTTTGCTTTTTAAATTATTGTTGTTAGTTGCCCCGAGTCTATGGAGAGGGGTGGCATAAAAATCTAATCAATAAAATAAATAAATAATTGCTTTAGTGCTATAGATAAGGACAATTAAGTAATTCTGTGCCTATGATGGCAATCCGGCAACAAGAAGGCAGAAAAGCCCAAACATAGAAGTGGGAGTCTTTTTAAAATTAAACATAAATCGATATTGAGGCAAAACAAACAAATGAAAAAGCCAATTTCACCAACCTTGATGATAAGAAAGATAGCCGAGGAAGAATCAAAGGCCCCGTTGTAGAGGGTAATGATGGTAGACCGATGTTTTCCAAACAGATTCCCAACCTGGAGAAATAAATTAAGAGGGCTAATCTCCTTTTGTGGCAGCAGGACATAGTTTATGAACTCAGTTCTAAATAGGCTAGAACTGTGATGGTGGACTATAGCACATGAGCCCTCTCTGTGGGTGTTCATGCCGTCACCAGCTACTCTTCTGGTTTCTGGTGCACCAGCTGATCACAGAATCCAGAAGACCAGGTGAATGGTGCACGCATTTGCACCAGATGGCTGGTTTTTGAGTTTCTGGGGCCTGGTGCACACGAAGACCAACTGGCCAGCGCCCATGCGTGCACCAGCAACCAGAAGACCAAATGGCCATCATATGCATGCACACAACTCCTTCCAGTTTCCCAGGCTCCAGCGTGCACACGTGCATTGTGATTTGGGTGCTCAATGCCTTAAAGGCTTGCCATCACTGGGCTAGAATATAAAAAGTTAGATACTGTGGAAGAAGAAGCAATTTGTGAAACAGATTTCTTCCACGCCTGCGACCATTTTTCTTGGGATTTCATCTCCAGACTCCAGTGTCAAGCCAGTGCAGAAGTTGGTGATAAATTAACAAATTGCCACAATATCTATAGAAGACCTGATGTTTATGGGAACTTGGGAGGGGTGATTTTCCCGAGGGAAGAGATGCAGCGACAAAGCATTATTTCGACTGGTTCAAGGCCATCCTATGCGCATCCACCTGGGCGGAAGCGGAGGAAGGACTTGCCAGACTGGCACAATCTGAGTGGGCAACGTGACAAGTTTGTGGGTGGGGGACAAGGGATGTAAATTTTCAACTGGGTGGGAAACTCAGATTAAGGTTAATTGTCAAGGTTCCAACCTAAATCAGAGTCCAAGTCAAAGTACTTCTCAAAGTCCCAGGGTAGGTGCCAGGATGTCTCCGGCAAGAAACTGGATTTTTGAGGAGTACGTTGACTTGGAGACTGTGATTTAGGTTAGATGCCAGTTGGAACCACTAGCCTGATACATTCTGAACATGTAGGAAATTGACATCATGGTTCTCTTTTCCCAGCTGGATTTGAATATCCCCAAAAGAAGAAATAAATGTATCTCTGGGACCTCCCACTCCCTCAAGTAAAAGTTGTCATGATTAGACTTATGCTTGCACCTCCCTCCAAAGATCATTTTGAAGAGTATCCTTTCCCAACATCCCTCCCCAATAGGATGCGCAAGGGAAGAGGTTCAAACCTGCATATTTGTGAGAATGAGAAGGATCCCACCAACAGAAATAAATGTCATTGCCGGATATAACATTATTGCAGTGGCTGGAAAGAAGAAAAATCATTGTATCATCATGCTCATAACCAAGACATAGATAATCATCATTCAAAGTACAGTGGTACCTCTACTTACGAACTTAATTTGTTCCATGACCAGGTTCTTAAGTAGAAAAGAGCAATTTTTTCCATAGGAATCAATGTAAAAGCAAATAATGCGTGTGATTGAGGAAACCACAGGGAGGGTAGAGGCCCTGTTTCCTCCCAGGAGATTCCTAGAGAGGCCCCATGGAGGCTTCTCCCTGTCTTTTCCGGCCCTGTTTCCTCCCAGGACATTCCTAGAGAGGCCCCACAGAGGCTTCTCCCTGCCTTTTCCGGCCCTGTTTCCTCCCAGGAGATTCCTAGAGAGGCCCCACGGAGGCTTCTCCCTGCCTTTTCTGGCCCTGTTTCCTCCCAGGACATTCCTAGAGAGGCCCCACCCAGGCTTCTCCCTGCCTTTTCCGGCTCTGTTTCCTCCGAGGAGATTCCTAGAGAGGCCCCACGGAGGCTTCTCCCTGCCTTTTCCAATTACAGTTTTGGAGGCTCGGGTTTGTAAGTGGAAAATGGTTCTTGAGAAGGGGCAAAAAAATCTTGAACACCCGGTTCTTATCTAGAAAAGTTTGTAAGTAGAGGCGTTCTTAGGTAGACAATCTGTCATGCTAGTACATGAAAAGCCATTCAAATCACCCATTCAACCATTCTCACCTACTAGCTCCTAATGTTCATAGTATGGAACATAGCAAACTGTTGCAACAGATATTTTATACCAGTTCAGGAGACTGAAAAATTAGTCATAAAAAACATGAGGCAACCCAGTATTTCCATTTTTATATAACTTTTAAGATGTCTATATCTCACAGTCCTAATCTGAACTATGGAATCAGTAAAATTTACCTGAGTTTCCCAAACTGTGTAACTACAGGTGGTCCTAGACCTACAGCCTTCCATTTAGCAACCTTTCAAAGTTGAGACATCACTGAAAAAAAAAAGAATGACCAGTTCTCGCCATTTAACACCAGTCGCACAGTCCCTACAAGTCACATGATCAGAATTCAGGCTCTTGGCAACTGGCATGGATTTGTGATGCTCACAACGTTCCAGGATCGCGTGAATGCCATTTGGGCCATACCCAGCTGGCTTCAAATAGCCAATTAGTGGGAGAAGCTGGATTTGCTTAATGATTGCATCCTTCACTTAACAATAACAGTAATTCACTTAATGTCAAAAAAAGGTCATAAAATTGGGTGCAAGATAACTCTCTATTGGGAAAAAGAAGCTTTGGTCATAATTGTGTTCGTAATTTAAAGACTAACTGTGCTGTTGTTACATTCCTAATTCACAGCTTCCTACACAGAATGGGGGAAGTGTGTATGTGTGCGTGTTTATGTTTATGTGTGTTCAAGCCCAACAAGCCAATGGCAAGTTCTTTACTCAAGGCATACCCATATATTCTTGAAAACCACATTTTCTTATACTGCTAACTTGCTATGCTAGCAAAAGGAAACAATACCCCCCCCCTGCAGCCAAACTGCAGAAAACCTCCCCCATCTATTCATCATCTCCCAATGATTTCTCAGTAGTATTAATCTTACTTTCTTTAGTATTTTCTACATACAGAACACATGTTTAGTGAGCTCAAGAGGGCTCTTCATTCAGAAACACTCACCTGCTGAAGAAAATGCAATGAGGAGACTGCCGATGGTGTAGGAGGATCTGGAAAACAAAATGAACTGTGAGTGCATTTGAGGTTGTGACTAGTGTTGGGCAAACTTCAAGAAGTTTGGGTGAGTTCAGGTGAGTTCGCCGTGAAGTTTGGGTGAGTTCCCCGAACCTTACCCAAACCCAAACAGCAGCAGCGCTTTTTAAAAACTTTTTTAAAAGTTTGGGTAAAGTTCGGGTAAAGTTCAGGTTTGGCGTTCGGGTTCGGCGTTCGGCACGAACCCGAACTTTGCAGGTTCGGTTCACCCAACACTAGCTGTGACATATTTCCACTTCATCTCCATTAGATACTGTGGCTTTCTTCTCTAGCTGTCCAACCTGAACCTAGATATTGACAAAATTGAACGGAAAAAGATATTGACAAAATTGAACGGGTCCAAAGACGGGCTACAAGAATGGTGGAAGGTCTTAAGCATAAAAGGTATCAGGAAAGACTTAATGAACTCAATCTGTATAGTCTGGAGGACAGAAGGAAAAGGGGGGGACATGATCGAAACATTTAAATATGTTAAAGGGTTAAATAAGGTCCAGGAGGGAAGTGTTTTCAATAGGAAAGTGAACATAAGAACAAGGGGACACAATCTGAAGTTAGTTGGGGGAAAGATCAGAAGCAACATGAGAAAATATTATTTTACTGAGAGAGTAGTAGATCCTTGGAACAAACTTCCAGCAGACATGGTTGGTAAATCCACAGTAACTGAATTTAAACATGCCTGGGATAAACATATATCCATCCTAAGATAAAATACAGGAAATACTATAAGGGCAGACTAGATGGACCATGAGGTCTTTTTCTGCCGTCAGTCTTCTATGTTTCTATGTTTCTAGATAGGTAGGTAGGTTGGTAGATGGGTAGGCAGTTGTGGCAATTATGGGCACTGTTAGAAGACAGAAAGTCAACTGGTCATCCAACTGTATCAATAAAATGAAATTTTGGATCAAGGATACTGGAAATACTCAGGGGAGAATGAAAGAAAGGAGGCTGACCAAGGAAGAGAATATAACAGTGATGGCGAACCTATGGCACGGGTGCCACAGGTGGCACATGGAGCCAGATCTGCTGGCACACAAACCGTTGCCCCAGCTCAGCTCCAACCTGCATGTGTGTGCCGGCCAGCTGCTTTTTGGCTCACACACAGGCTCTGGGAGGGCATTGTTAGCTTCCAGAGAGCCTCTGGGGGGATGGGGGAGGGTGTTTTTACCTTCCCCCAACTCCAGGGAAGCCTTCAGAGCCTGGGGAGGGTGAAACACAAGCCTACTAGGCCCACCAGAAGTTGGGGAACAGGCCTCTTCCAGACTCTAGGGGGCCTCCGGCAGTGTTCCCTCTAATTTTTTTTTTGGGTGGGCGGAAAAGTATACAGTGGTACCCCGATTATCGCGAGGGTTCCGTTCCAGGACCCCTCGCGATGATTGGTTTTTCGTGAAGTAGCGGTGTGGAAGTAAAAACACCATCTGCGCATGCGCAGATGGTGTTTTTACTTCCGCCGCAGCAGCGAGGAGCCGAAGATTGGGGTTTCCCCGCCGCCCACGCAAACTCCTCGCTGCTGCCGCGCCCGCCGCTTGTCCGCCTGCCGCTTGTCCGCCGCCTGCCTGCCCGCGCGCCCGCCCTTCGCCCGCCCACACCGTTCACTCACGCCGCTTCCCAGCTGAGTCCTGAAGCGAACTTCCGCGTTTGGCTTCAGGACTCAGCTGAGAAGCAGCGCTGGGGTTTCCCCGCCACCCACGCAAACTCCTCGCTGCTGCCGCGCCCGCCACTTGTCCGCCCGCCGCTTGTCCGCCCCCTGCCTGCCCACGCGCCCGCCCTTCGCCCGCCCACGCCGTTCGCTCGCACCGCTTCCCAGCTGAGTCCTGAAGCGAACTTCCGCGTTTGGCTTCAGGACTCAGCTGGGAAGCGGCGCTGGGGTTTCCCCGCCGCCCACGCAAACTCCTCGCTGCTGCCGCGCCCACCGCTTGTCCGCCCGCCGCTTGTCCGCCGCCTGCCTGCCCTTCGCCCACCCTTCGCCCGCCCACGCCATTCGCTCGCGCCGCTTCCCAGCTGAGTCCTGAAGCGAACTTCCGCGTTTGGCTTTAGGACTCAGCTGGGAAGCGGCGCTGGGGTTTCCCCGCCGCCCACGCAAACTCCTCGCTGATGCCTGCCGCTCGCCCTCCCGCCAGCAAGAGGGGGAAGACCCAGGGAAGCCGCCCAGCAGCTGATCTGCCCAGCGCCATCTACGCATGCGTGGCCATAGAAAAAAGGGCGCAGATGGTGTTTTTACTTCCGGGTTGAAAACTCGCGATATAGCATTTCGCAATGCTCGAGATCGCGAAACTCGAAGGACCACTGTAGTGTCTGAGCGGCAGTCCCTTTGGGACTGGGCGGCACAGAAATAGTAAATAAGTAAATAAGTAAATAAGTAAATAAGTAAATAAGTAAATAAGTAAATAAGTAAATAAGTAAATAAGTAAATAAGTAAATAAGTAAATAAGTAAATAAGCAAATAAGCAAATAAGCAAATAAGCAAATAAGCAAATAAGCAAATAAGCAAATAAGCAAATAAGCAAATAAGCAAATAAGCAAATAAGCAAATAAGCAAATAAGCAAATAAGCAAATAAGCAAATAAGCAAATAAGCAAATAAGCAAATAAGCAAATAAGCAAATAAGCAAATAAGCAAATAAGTAAATAAGTAAACAAATAAACAAACAAACAAACAAACAAACAAACAAACAGGCAGGCAGGGAGGCAAGCAGGCAAACAGGCAAGCAAGCAAGCAAGCAAGCAAACAAACAAACAAATAAAAAACCCACCCTGTTTTGCCTCAGAGAATTTCAAAATAAAATACTGTACTGTGTGTCTATAACAGTGAGCTCATAATAGGGCAACTCTATCAATATCAAAATGCCACTTAAATAGTTGAGCTAGTTTCAAACTAGATTTTGATTTTCTTTCTCTCTTCCTTACTCCCATTCTTTTTTCTTTCTCTTTTCCTTCCTCTCTTTTTTCTATCTGTTTCTCTCTCTTCCTCTCTTCCTCTCTCTCTCCTTCCCTCTCACTCTTTCCCTCTCGGCTTCTGGGCAGGTTTGGAAAACTCTGAGTTGATGATGATTTTTAAGTGAGCGATTGCTCACTGCTCAGCTTAGAGGGAACTATGTCCTCCGGGAAGGTAGGGGAAGCTGTTTGCACCCTCCCCAGACGTCGCACACTCTTTTGGCACCTGACCAAAAAAAAAAGGTTTGACATCACTGGAATATAAGATTGAAATTAAAATGGGAGAAGTGATCAAGAAGGTACTTTTGGGGGCTAAATTCTACTTTCAGCTCATTAGCAATGCATCATATGATCGGCACAAGCTATCATGAAGTTTCACATGAAGCAGGCTTTGAAACTATTCACAAAACAACATCCAGTCTGCACTTTTTGAAACCAAAGCAGTTGCCTCCTTCACTGCTGAGGCTGCCTCTGGCAGTTTCAACAGAGACTCTTCTGATGCTTCCAGCCAGCTCCTGGATATGCCAGCAGCCACCTCTCTGCAGGCCCAGCGCAAGAAACTTCATCTGGTTAGTGGAACTTTAGGATGGGTGCTCTGGGATAATACAAAGCACAAAGCCCAACTGGAGATGCTTTGCACCAGTAACATGTCATCTGAAGCACGACCAGAAAGGAATCAGAGCTCTTCTCTTGAAAGTCCAAGCAACAGGAAGAAGAGCCAAACAGCTTACTAATCTTCTCTAAGATTGGTAGACATTTGTCCAGAAACACCCCAGCCAATACATTGGTGGGCTGGAGGATAAATATAGAGTGGAACTTCACTCCTGATTGAACTTCAGTTGCTGGTCAGCTGGGCCTTTTTTTCTTCTGGACAGAGATATATCAGCCTGACGTTAGTTGGGGGAAAGATCAGAAGCAACATGAGAAAATATTATTTTACTGAAAGAGTAATAGATCCTTGGAACAAACTTCCAGCAGACGTGGTTGGTAAATCCACAGTAACTGAATTTAAACATGCCTGGGATAAACATAGATCCATCCTAAGATAAAATACAGAAAATAGTATAAGGGCAGACTAGATGGACCATGAGGTCTTTTTCTGCCGCCAGACTTCTATGTTTCTATGTTTCTATGTTTTAAATTAAAAGACTGAAAATTGTTGGAAAAAGGAAAGTCTTAGTAAATTCACTCCAGGTGCCAAATATAATAATAATTTAAGAATAATAATTTATTAGATTTGTATGCCGCCCCTCTCCAAAGACTCGGAGTGGCTCACAACAGTAATACAAAATACAACTCCAATGTTACAAGCAAAAACAGTTTTAAAACCCTTAATTAAAAACAATCATACAACCCAAACAAACCATACGTAAAACGGAGCAGCAGAGGGGAATCAATTTCCCCATGCCTGGTGACAAAGGTGGGTTTTTAAGAGTTTGCGAAAGGCAAGGAGGGTGAGGGCAGTCCTAATCTCTGGGGGGAGTTGATTCCAGAGGGTCGGGGCTGCCACAGAGAAGGCTCTTCCCCTGGGTCCTGCCAAATGGCATTCTTTTGTTGACAGGACCCAGAGAAGGCCAACTCTGTGGGACCTAATCGGTCACTGGGATTCGTGCGGCAAAAGGTGGTTCCGAAGGTATTCTGGTCCGATGCCATGAAGGGCAAATATCCCAATCCATAAGTGCTGCAAGGTAACTCATGTCACAGGTGATTGCAGCGCCTATGAATATCCAAGAGTGTGTACAAAATACAAAGGTCTCACAGCAATTACATGGGATTTGCCACAATAGGATGACAGGGAGAGGCAAGAAAGTGGCAACAGCTCTTGTATAACCCACTCACATCACTTGAACATCTTCACACATATCTAGCAATACACCAGGGCCTCATCCCTGTAGGAACTGGCAGACTGGAGTTCTAAACCAAAAATGTTTTCAGGTATATAAAGAGTCCATGTAAGATTAGATTAGATTAGATTTATTGGATTTATATGCCGCCCCTCTCCGCAAACTCGGGGCGGCTCACAACAAAGTAAAAACAGTACATAATAGCAAATCCAATACCCACCAATCCAATTACAATTTTAAGCTAAAAAATTCATAAAAAACAACCCCAGAATATTAAAAAAACAAGCACACAATCATTCTAACACCAAAACGACATGGGCAAGGGGGAAATGTTTCAGTTCCCCCATGCCTGACGGCAGAGGTGGGTTTTAAGGAGTTTGCGAAAGGCAAGGAGGGTGGGGGCAATCCTAATCTCAGGGGGGAGCTGGTTCCAGAGGGTCGGAGCCACCACAGAGAAGGCTCTTCCCCTGGGTCCCGCCAGACGACATTGTTTAGTCGACGGGACCCGAAGAAGGCCAACTCTGTGGGACCGAACTGGTCGCTGGGATTCATGTGGCAGAAGGCGGTCCCGGAGATATTCTGGTCCGGTGCCATGAAGGGCTTTATAGGTCATAACCAACACTTTGAATTGTGACCGGAAACTGATCGGCAACCAATGCAGACTGCGGAGTGTTGGAGTGATATGGGCATACTTAGAGAAGCCCATGATTGCTCTCGCAGCTGCATTCTGCGTGATCTGAAGTTTCTGAACACTTTTCAGAGGTAGCCCCATGGAGAGAGCGTTACAGTAGTCGAGCCTCGAGGTGATGAGGGCATGAGTGACTGTGAGCAATGACTCCCGGTCCAAACAGCCTAAGATGCACCTTGCATGGGTT
Source organism: Erythrolamprus reginae (assembly GCF_031021105.1). Classification (NCBI taxonomy): domain Eukaryota; kingdom Metazoa; phylum Chordata; class Lepidosauria; order Squamata; family Dipsadidae; genus Erythrolamprus; species Erythrolamprus reginae. The sequence continues at coordinate 143,217,999 of NC_091950.1, read as the reverse complement.
TATGTAGGAAAGTTCCTCCTAGGTGGGAGCAGGCAGCTCAAGACTAGACACCCATGAAAAGCAGGTACCAGTGATTGGAGGAGAGACAGCGTGACTGGCTTGCAACAACACACACTAGTCAATTAATGTGCCGGAAATGCATACCAGGAAATGTATTTGTGCTAGGGGAATTTGGAAAACACCACTTTTGCCAAACAAGCAAAAAAAGATTTAAAAAAAGACAAACAGAGACTGTCTTTATGGTGGGCAGAAATGAGGCTGAGGTCAGCATTATGCATTCATGTTCTCAACAAGTGGTTGGTGAGTCATTTTCGGGCCAACACAAGAAACACACAGGAATTCTTTCACACAAACTTCATCAAGCAAGTTAAGCATCAATTTGTATGAAGAAATGATAAAAGACCAAAAGTGTCAGCCATCGACACTGATTCATAGCAAGTCTCTCTAAAGCAGTATTCCCCAACCTTGGCCACTTGAAGATATTTCAACTTCAACTCCCAGAATTCCCCAGCCAGGAAATGCTGGCTGAGGAATTCTGGGAGTTGAAGTCCAAATATATTCAAGTGGCCAAGGTTGGGAAACACTGCTCTAGAGTGCTTTACCCTTTGCTCCCCCAATTAAGAAGAAAATCCTGTTTCTGAAACATAGAAACGTAGAAGTCTGACGGCAGAAAAAGACCTCATGGTCCATGTAGTCTGCCCTTATACTATTTCCTGTACTTTATCTTAGGATGGATATATGTTTATCCCAGGCATGTTTAAATTCAGTTACTGTGGATTTACCAACCATGTCTGCTGGAAGTTTGTTCCAAGGATCTACTACTCTTTCAGTAAAATAATATTTTCTCATGTTGCTTTTGATCTTTCCCCCAACTAACTTCAGATTGTGTTCACTTTCCTATTAAAAACACTTCCCTCCTGAACCTTATTTAACCCTTTAACACATTTAAATGTTTCAATCATGTCCCCCCTTTTCCTTCTGTCCTCCAGACTATACAGATTGAGTTCATTAAGTCTTTCCTGATACGTTTTATGCTTAAGACCTTCCACCATTCTTGTAGCCTGTCTTTGGACCCGTTCAATTTTGTCAATATCTTTTTGTAGGTGAGGTCTCCAGAACTGAACACAGTATTCCAAATGTGGTCTCCCCAGCGCTCTATATAAGGGGATCACAATCTCCCTCTTCTTGCTTGTTATACCTCTAGCTATGCAGCCAAGCATCCTACTTGCTTTTCCTACCGCCCGACCACACTGCTCACCCATTTTGAGACTGTCAGAAATCACTACCCCTAAATCCTTCTCTTCTGAAGTTTTTGCTAACACAGAACTGCCAATGCAATACTCAGATTGAGGATTCCTTTTCCCCCAAGTGCATTATTTTACATTTGGAAACATTAAACTGCAGTTTCCATTGCTTTGACCATTTATCTAGTAAAGCTAAATCATTTACCATATTACAGACCCCTCCAGGAATATCAACCCTATTGCACACTTTAGAGTCATCGGCAAATAGGCAAACCTTCCCTACCAAACCTTCCCCTATATCACTCACAAACATATTAAAAAGAATAGGACCCAGAACAGACCCTTGTGGCACACAATAGAAACTGCTATTTGCTTTGTGTAGAGCTTGCTTATTGTTACCACTAGATGGATTTCTTCACAAAGTAATGAGTTTCTTGGCTCATAGCAGGAAAGGAAAGAATTAAATCCTCTTTACCAGCCCTAATTCATCTGCCATCCCAGCTCTAGCTATAAAAACTGCAGGAGAAAGTTAAAAACTGCAGTCAATCATATACATTTTACCCATAACTTTCAAAAAAAAGGTTGGGAACCTTTCAACTGGCTACTTCATATTCATGACAACAGTTTAGTGGCAGTCCTACTGCAATACAGTTTAGTAATTAAATTTTGAGGGGGGGAAATACCTATTTGAAATATGGTTATTTTCACTTAATAATATCACATCTTCAGAATGGTGAGTCACATCTGACAATTAAGAAAGACCAAGATGAATTTCAATTCTCAAATGCTTTTTGGAGCAAGAAACAAAAATAACCATCTTAGCTAATTCCAGATATTCTTGGTATTACATTACTCTACAGCAGTGTTTCCCAACCTTGGCCACTTGAAGGTATTTGGACTTCAACTCCCAGAATTCCCCAGCCAGCATTCTCTGGCTGGGGAATTCTGGGAATTGAAGTCCAAATACCTTCAAGTGGCCAAGGTTGGGAAACACTGCTCTACAGTGTTACCACATTGAGAATGTTTCCTGCAGTTACCCAATGAAGTTCAGTGGTTTGTGAGGAGGGGTGAAATGATTCATTGATTTCTGCAACGTTTACTGGAACCGCAATAAGCATGCAACGGTTTTAGACATGAGAGGAAATGCCTGGATTGAACACAATAATTTCATATACAAAACAGCAGATTCAAGGAAAATTGAGCAATCCAGTAAATGGCTGGGAAAGTAAAGGGGGATTTTACCTCTCTTTCTTGCTCCTACTTCCTCAATGGAGGGAAAGTGTTAAACAGTGACTTGAGAATGTTCCTCTGAAGACAATATTCTCATTAAAAAATTCACTTGTTTGGCTCTCTGACCTTTTCTCGAGCCCCTATTTTTAGGCTAGTAATCATAATGAAAGGCATGGCTCGCCAGATCATCATGAAGATGAGTCAAAGACACTTTATATTTCATGATATAACTGAGAAAAGGCAGCAGCACACAGAAGCAAGCACCCCTGCATTCAACCAGGGAAGCTGGATTCAGAGGATCTATGAAACCTGATAGGCCTGATTATTGCAATTAGCAGCATTGGATACATCTCTCTCTCTCTCTCTCTCTCTCTCTCTCTCTCTCTCTCTCTCTCTCTCTCTCTCCCTCTCCCTCCTAACATAGTTTCTATTAAACAATTTTGTCTTTAAAAACAACATAAAAACAACCATAAATACAGAAAATAAATGTCACAAAACAATACATAGCATTTATGATCATTTTACAGCTTTCCATATCAGCATATGTAATTTGCTTTTGTAATTCTCTATTAATTATATTGTAATTCTCTATTCTCCATTACTATACAATGGTACCTCTACTTAAGGATGCCTCTACTTAGGAATTTTTCTAGATAAGAACCGTGTGTTCAATATTTTTTTGCCTCTTCTCAAGAACCATTTTCCACTTACAAACCTGAGCCTCCGAAACTGTAACCTTAAAAGGCAGGGAGAAGCCTCTGTGGGGCTTCTCTAGGAATCTCCTGGGAGGAAACAGGGCCAGAAAAGGTGGGGAGAAGCCTCCATGGGGCCTCTCTAGGAATCTCCTGGGAGGACACAGGGCCTCCATCCTACCTGTGGTTTCCCCAATTGCACACAATATTTGCTTTTACATTGATTCCTATGGGAAAAATTGCTTCTTCTTACAATCTTTTCTACTTAAGAATCTGGTGACGGAACGAATTAAGTTCATAAGTAGAGGTACCACTGTATTATAATTCTCTATTCTCTGTTACCTATATTTAATTCTCAATAGTAGTATAATATTATTATAACATATATTTTAACAATTATAATGATACTACAGTTTATATACATTAATATTTATATCTGTAAATTTTATACTATTCAATTACTCCAGTTTAAGTTTCGTCAATACTAATTTGAGCATTTCCTATTTTGATTTCTATTTTTGAGCCAATTATACATTTTATTCCATACTTTTATAATAATCCGAATCATCTCTCTCTTTTAACTCAATGGTCATTTTGTCCATTTCTGCACATTCAAGTATTTTCCTGTTTCATCTGAGGGTATGTTACTTTGTTTCCAATTTTGTGTAAATGTGTTTCTAGTTGCAGTGAGTATAGGTAGTGTAATGTATTGAAGTTTTTATACATTTTCAAGTCCAGTATTCCTAATAAGAACAACAGTAGGAATACTTAATTACTACTAACAATACTTCAGTAGCCCCCTACTAAAGTAATGATTTTGTCTTTCTATCTATAAAAGGAAACTACAGCCATCAGTGGGCTGCTTTAGCCTGGGGGATACTATGCTGACCACGGCTCTCACTGGGCTTTGGTGAAAGGCAGACGCCCTGAATTCCATACTTCCTTCTTTGGAATCTGCTATTTGTAACCCCTTGTCTGACTCTTCCACAGCACGTCATTGCTCCCATAAGTAATTCCAAAGGAAAGATTGTCCTCTCTGCTTTCTAGAGACTGAGATGGATTGTTTCATCCAGTAATGGTGAACCTATGGCACAGGTGCAAAAGGTGGCAAGTGGAGCCATATCTGGTGGCATGCGAGCTGTTGCCCTAGCTCAGCTCCAACATGCATGTGTGTGCCGACCAGCTGATTTTTGGCTCACACAGAGGCTCTGGGAAAACATTTTTTTCTTTCAGAGAGCGTCCAAGGGGGATGGGGGAGGGCATTTTTACCCTCCCCCGGCTCCAGCCTGGGCAGGGCGAAACATGAGCCTACTGGGCCCACCAGAAGTTGGGAAACAGGCCATTTCCAACTTCTAGAGAGCCACCGGGGGGGGGGGCAGAAAAAGCTGTTTTCACCCTCCCCAGGCATTGAATTATGGGCATGGGCACTCGTGCATGCCTGATAGCAAGCGAGAATGCTCATTCAGCACCCAAGGAAAAAAAAAGGTTCGCCATCACTGGTTTAATCCATGGACTCAACAGTACCAAAAGATTTCGTCACCCATCTTCTTTTTCTAAAAAGCTTTTCACCCAGTCTTTACATCCCCAATTGTCTCCTGTAATAAAGTGGCGGTATTCAGACACTTGATGGAACTCTTCTGTCTTCTGTTTCCACCCCGCCAGGCCTCTCTCTCAGCCTTGATTCTGCTGGCTGAGAGGCAACATTTGCTTTCATTCTACCCAGTGGGGAACCTGCAGAGAGCTTTGCCTACCAAACCTGAGCACCCTCCTCAGCCTGGGCAGTGCAAAGCTTGGTGTTTGGAGCCATTCCATTCTGCTTGGGGGGGGGGGACTTCTAAAAGGGTATTAATTAAAAGGGTAATTTTTAAAAGGGTAATAATGCTGGAGAGTTTCCACTTTTAAAGCATCGGTCTCATGTCTCTAACATGAGTTTTGCTAATTTTGGCAACCACAAAAGGACCCACTGTAACCTTTTCCGTTTTGTATGCTGCTCCCGCCCCCAGCTGCTTTCTGCGTCTTTCATTCACTGGCAACGAAGCCGCTTGACTTGACTCACAGGCGCTTTGCTAATGCTGGTTGACTACAAAGGCTGCCTCTTTCGTAGTGAAACTAAACTTCTCCCACCTAACTCTGCTACCATACCTCTTTTGAGCTTTTGGCATGAGCTCCCGGAAGGGAAAGTTTTTAAAAAATAATTCTTTACATTGTCATAGGTGATTTCTTCTTCCTGACCAGCATTCATTGTATTTGTCTTTTTCTATAGTTAAAAGAAGCCTACTGTTCTATAAGCCAGTCAAAGCAAGTCACTTCTTAACCATGCTTACTTTTAATAGAAAAATGCACCGCAGCATAGATTAGATGTTCCCGTTAAAATCAAAGTGGTTAACATTTGATTGACAGAGCTACTTGTGGGTAGTCTACAAACAGCTATTTTTGGAAGGAGGGAAATGTTTTTAATAGGAAAGTGAACACAAGAACAAGGGGGCACAATCTGAGGTTAGTTTGGGGGGGGGAACCAGAAGCAACGTGAGAAAATATTATTTTACTGAAAGAGTAATAGATGCTTGGAACAAACTTCCAGCAGACATGGTTGGTAAATCCAGAGTAACTAAATTTAAACATGCCTGGGATAAACATATATCCATTCTAAAATAAAATACAGGAAATAGTATAAGGGCAGACTAGATGGACCATGAGGTCTTTTTCTGTCGTCAATATTCTATGTTTCTATGAAAGAATTGCTGGTCCAAAATTCACACCGTTTCCTCACTTGCGTCATTTCTCTGCCCTAGACATAAAATGCCCTTCCTTTGCAAGACTGGACTGGCACCTTTTACCTTTGAAAGGATTCTTATTCTCAAAGTCTTTCAGTGATACTTTAAAAGTGAGGCAAATGTATAGTCTGGAGGACAGAAGGAAAGGGGGGGATATGATCGAAACATTTAAATATGTTAAAGGGTTAAATAAGGTCCAGGAGGGAAGTGTTTTTAATAGGAAAGTGAACATAAGAACAAGGGGACACAATCTGAAGTTAGTTGGGGAAAACATCAAAAGCAACGTGAGAAAATATTATTTTACTGAAAGAGTAGTAGATGCTTGGAACAAACTTCCAGCAGATGTGGTTGGTAAATCCACAGTAACTGAATTTAAACATGCCTGGGATAAACATATATCCATCCTAAGATAAAAATACAGGAAATAGTATAAGGGCAGACTAGATGGATCATGAGGTCTTTTTCTGCCGTCAGTCTTCTATGTTTCTATGTTTCTAATGTTTGCATTGTTTTGTTCAGGTCTCACCCACCACTGGAATGCAGGCCCATGAAGGTGTCATGAGATGGCACGGACCTTGAAAGAAGAGTCTTCCTCCCCCTGCTTTGCATGTGCAGCTGAGTATTTCCAGGAGACTCGGCCAGCTCCAGGAAAGTGGGAGGGAAATAGCCTCTTCAGCATTGCCCTCCTGCCTGTGGTTAATCAGTCCACTCACACGAGGTGCATAATTTTGCCCACTCCATTAATACTGGCAAGTCAATTAAGGAACTTAAAAGTGCAGCCACAGCAAATATCAGCTTCCTGGATTGTAGTCACGCAGGAAACCTTGGACTTCCAGCTGCATAAAACGAGATGAGGTTTGGCCCCGCTGAAAGTCTCTCAGAGACAAAATGCTTCGTAGATACAAATCAGCAGGGCTCAAAGATCTCGACTCTTATCACCCCACAAAGGAAACCGTCTACTACACTACAACTCCTAATTGATCATAAACACACTTCATTAACAGGCAACAGGATCAGGTCCCCAGGTACTGACCTATTCTCCCAATCAGTCCTGTCATCAACAGTCTATATTTAATGCATTGTAAAACTGGCTGAGAAAATGGGGAGTCATATTAAAGGGGCATGCATAAACACACCAGCGTGCCTAGCATCTCTGTCCTAATATTCATATCCATTTCATGTATTCAGAGTCAGGTTTATACTTATATCTGTTATCTAATACATGCTTGATGAAACAGACAGACAGACAGACAGACAGACAGACAGACGGACGGACAGACAGACAGACAGACAGACAGACAGACAGATAGATAGTGTTGTGGGTAGCTCTGGCCCAGCTCCTGCCCCAAGGACTGTGGATGTGGGGGAGACATCCACATGCTGCAGGCCACTTTTGCCCCCGGTGGAATCTGATGATGAAGGCTCCTCTGACCAAGAAGACATGAGTGACAGGGAGGAGGAGAGTGTGGCAGACAGCTCAGAAGGAGATCAATTATCTAGCTCCTCCTTGGATTCAGAACAAGAGTTAATGATACAGCCACGCATGAGGAGAACGATGCATAGGCAGCAACAACTGAGAGATTATTATCAAAGAAAATGAGGCCACCTGTGGTTGAGTGGGGCTGTAATAATCAGTGAGGCTGCTATAAATAGCAGCCTGTGGGTTTGGCCATTGTGGAGGATTATCTGATCCTTATGTTTCGTGACTGCTTTACTGACTTTGACCTTTTGTGTGCTGATTTTCCCCCGCTTTGAAACTAAGCCAGGGCAAAGTATGTTTCACTTTGTGAAAGAAGAAGAACTGTGAATTGCCTCACAGCTGCAAGCTAAGTATCACAGAACTGATAAGGGACTTGTACAAATTACCAGTTTGTTTGGAGACGAGTGCTCTTTGCTATACCAAAAGAGGGCTTAGTTTAAGTGAATTTTCATTATAAAGAACATTGTTTTGAATTTTCAAACGTGTGTGTGTCTGAAATTTGTACCTGTGAATTTTTGGGAGGAGTCTACCAGAGAGCCCGGCAGAACAGATAGATAGATAGATAGATAGATAGATAGATAGATAGATAGATAGATAGATAGATAGTCAGACAGACAGACAGACAGACAGACAGACAGTATTTTTCTGGCACTGAATTTCCATTTGGTTTGATACTAATAGACAGAGAGGAATTAGCTGAATAAATGGAATTAGTAGGTGTGCATGGGTGAAATTTTGTACTCTTGGAGTTCTTGATTTTGAAGGACATTTAACTGTTGAATCAAACCTGTGTCTTAAATTTAAATAAAAATTGGTTTGAATAAACTCAAAGCCATAAGAAATCGAATGCCACAGCATCCTGAATAGAAATTCCTAAGAGATAACTATAAGTAAACAATTGCAATGAAGGGGGGAAATGATCTACAGTAGATCAGGAGAAATTAGTGAAGCTGCCCAACACAGCTTAGTGAAAATCTAAACACAAAAATAATTGATGTAGGAAAAGGTAGATAGCCAAGAACAGCAGAACTGGTATCATTGATATCATGACAAAAAAATAATAACAATAACAATAACAGGGAAGTGCCTGACTGGTGATGAAATACAAAATCCAGCATAGTAATCTCATTTGCTGTGTCGTATTGTTGATATAGTAATGATAATAATAATAACAATAATTAATAAAAGAAGCTACACTTATTAAAAATGTTTCTTTAAATATATTCACAGTAAAAAAATTAATCTGTCCATATACCAGCGGCTCAGTAAAAATCAAAACAGTACTAGCAGCTAGCAAAAGAAAAGGCAGAAATGTAATTCCTATTTTGGTTCAATTTTCTCTCCTCAAAAGTTGAAGTCTTCATAGGAAACTAAAAAAAAAAAGATGAGGGCTAAGACCAAAGACTAAAATAGAATAGAAGTATCAAAAGGATATCTCAGAGATCCATGAAGATCAAGCAATCCTGGATTCTCCATTCTTCAATCTTTTTCTATACAAATATGGGTGGAATGGTTCTAAATCTTGTTACTTCGTATGAATTGTTTCACATTTCTATGATTTCCTTTCCCATCACAAATTTTTAATCAAACAATTAAAATTTGCCAAACGTGCTAACAAAAACAAAAGCATTTATCTTTGAATATCTAATTCCATTTGGTAGATGGCTATGATGAACACAAAACTTTAGACACATCACTTGGGGTGGGGGTGGGAATAGTGCAATTCCTATTCTACTTCCTAAGGGTGCAGCTCTCCCCTCTCTCCACCCAGAGGGTGGCAAACTATGCATTAAAGTATGTGGAGATGAGTATTATGTCAAGAAAAAACAGTTATCTGGGCTTATGGAGGCTGCCTGGGTTGTCAAAGATAATAGGCATTTATCATTTCAGCTGTCTGGCAGTTCTGATAGACTGGAAAGGCAAGAGAGAGAGAGAAAAGAAAGAGAGAGAGGGACGGAGGGAGGGAGGGTGCACATTTTTATATATGTACAGCACAGAATTTCTGATCAACATAATTCCCTTCTGTTACCATATGCTGAGCGGAAGGAACTTTTATCTCTTCTATCACCAAAGCCTGCTCCATGCATACAGCAAGCATAGATTAACTGTTTCAGACTGTGGGGCAATTTTAATGTGTCTTGCATTAACAAATTGCTTCCCATTATAATATGAAAAGAAGAGCGTCTCTCCACAATGTTCCACTTCATTATTTGCAGAGTGGTCTTGGGGAAAGAAGCCAGCCCCATCCCACCCCCCAAAAAAACGATGCCCTCCATGCACAGACTAAAGGGTGCGTGGATACCTCAGCACTCACTCCCCCGGATCATTTGCTTCAATTACAACACTTTTCAGCCCATTTGCATTGCTGAATCAGGTTGCAGAGACTGGAGATTTTTTGAGGCACTTTTGATGGGCAATATTTTGGAAGCAAAGGAATGCTCCCCAAATTTTATATGGGGTAGGGGAGGAGGCCATAATCATGGGGGGGGGGGGGGGGTTAATACAAGAAGCCACATTACACATGTAGAGAAGACTAAGAGTTTTGTAGATTTAGAAACCAAGTTAACACTGTTAATTAAGCATACTATATCACTGATGCTGTGATTAGCAATAGCACTTAAACTTATAGTATATACTGCTTCATAATACTTTACAGCCCTCTCTAAGCAGTTTACAGAATCAGCCTATTGCTCCCAACAATCTGGGTCCTCATTTTACCCACCTTGAAAGGATAGAAGGCTGAGTCAACCTTGAGCTAGGTAAGACTTGAACGGAAAAACTGCTGGCAGCCGGCAGTCAGCAGAAGTAGCCTGCAGGTACTGCATTCTAACCCATGCACCACCACAGCTCATGCGCTTCCAGCATTTCCCACTTGAAAATGCATGAGCCTAAAAATGGTGGAAACTTATTGTTATCTTATTCACAAAAAAACAGTAACAGGCAGAAAATGAGATTTATATGCTGGATTTCGTATCACAATATCACAAGTCGAACACTTCCCAAGCGTCTAGGACTGTGTGGTGTATTTTTGTATAATGATGCGCCCAGATCCAAGTACGGTGGCCTTTTGCAACTGACAGATTGTGATTTTGTGAATGTTTATTGTTTTCAAATGCCGGCTGAAGTCTTTTGGCACAGCACCCAGTGTGCCAACCATTACCACTGGGACCACCTGCATTGGTTTATGCCAGAGTTGTTGTAATAATAATAATAATAATAATAATAATAATAATAACAACAACAACAACAACAACAATAATAATAATAACTACTACTACTACTACTACTATTACTACTACTATTATTATTATAGAAACATAGAAACAAAGAAGACTGACGGCAGAAAAAGATCTCATGATCCATCTAGGCTGCCCTCATACTATTTCCTGTATTTTATCTTAGGATGGATATATCCCAGGCATGTTTAAATACCAACCATGTATTGCTGGAAGTTTGTTCCAAGGATCTACTACTCTTTCAGTAAAATATTTTCTCACATTGCTTTTGATCTTTCCCCCAACTAACTTCAGATTGTGTCCCCTTGTTCTTGTGTTCACTTTCCTATTAAAAACACTTCCCTCCTGAACCTTATTTAACCCTTTAACATATTTAAATGTTTCGATCGTGTCCCCCCTTTTCCTTCTGTCCTCCAGACTATACAGATTGAGTTCATTAAGTCTTTCCTGATACGTTTTATGCTTAAGACCTTCCACCATTCTTGTAGCCCGTCTTTGGACCCGTTCAATTTTGTCAATATCTTTTTGTAGGTGAGTCTCCAGAAGTGAACACAGTATTCCAAATGTGGTCTCACCAGCGGGATCACAATCTCCCTCTTCCTGCTTGTTATACATCTAGGTATGCAGCCCAGCATCCGACTTGCTATTATTATTATTATTATTATTATTATTATTATTATTATTATTATTATTAGTAGTAGTAGTAGTAGTAGTAGTAGTAGTAGTAGTAGCATTAGTATTAGTATTTTGTAAACTGGTGCTGCTCCAAGAACCACACACGTGCAAGCCTATGCCTATTCTTGACAGCCTCAGAGCTGTCTTTCTCCCTCTAGCAAAAGAAAAGCTTTCAGAGCTGGGGATTAAGTGTTGCATGACAGGAAGGAATTCAGCAGGTTCTCATCTGATCAAAGAATCTGCCAAGTTCTTTTTATGCAATTACTAAAGGCAAAGGTGCTCCTGAAATTCCACTTTGGTTCTCCAGCATAAGGTACCTCTGAGGAAAAAAGGCAGGGAGGGAGGGAGTGGGGGAGGGAGGGAGGGAGTTGTGTATCCAACACTTACACGGCAAGCAGACGGGCTGCTGTGGTGCCAAAGCGATCAAAGATGTAGCCAGTAGGGAAGGTCATGAAGTTGTTCATGAAGGAGCCAATGGTGAAGATGAGAGAGAACTGTCCATCTTGAGCAGTGCAGTCTGTAAACGAGTGAGGAAATTTAAATGTAATCCCTAATGCCACATAAAACCACAAGCAGATGTTTTCTAAGTCTTATCTTCCATACTATGGCTTTTCGTTCTCCAGGTTTTCCTGTTCAACCCCACCAACTCTGTATTTTTAACAGCCAGCAATTCTCTTCTGGAATAAGAGATGCAAGGAGACTTGAAAATTTCATATTCAAAACCCTTTTACCTTTCACCATGGCCTCAGCTAAGCTGTTATTAAATTCAGTGAGAAGACTTTAGTAAGCACAAAGCAGAATTTAAGCCCACAGGCCATATATTGGGATGGGCCATAGGGCTGATAACCATCTTTAGTTTTTGCACTTGGTGGAATGTTTTTTTAAAGGCTCAAGCAATTGATGGAGCCTAGTTCAGGATGATGGAATTGGTTTGAAAGAGTTACAAGTAGCATGTGCTTACCATATTTTTATTTTATTTTATTTATTTGTTTTGTCAATTACATATTGGAGGTATGTAAAGATGTAATAATATGAAGGTCTTGGAATATTCGGGTTTCTTCCCATGTAAGTTTCAGAGATTCCTGGCAGCGTTTTGACGAGGTCCCAATCATTATCTTTAGGCTGGTGCTTTTGTCCTTGTGTTAGGGTGAACACAAGGACAAAAGCACCAGCCTGAAGATGAGGAGTGGGACCTCGTCAAAACTTCACCAGGAATCTCTGAAATGTACAGGGGAAGAAACCCAAATATGCCAAGACCTTCATACTTGAACCGGTGAAAATCTATGAAAACAAATATAATAATATTTATATACATAGTAAAAAGAAAAATAAGGGAAAAACATTGGATATAATAATATTCATATACAGTGGTACCTCGGTTCTCGACCACAATTCGTTCCAGAAGTGTGGTCGAGAACCGATTTGGTGGAGTACCGAATTAATTTATCCCATAGGAAATAATGGAAATTGGTTTAATTGGTTTCCAACCCCTATTTCCTTTATTTCCTATGGGATAAAGATCTGCGGTCTAAGCACTCCAAGCTGTAGTAAGGGTGGGGGCAGCTGCAATACGGCAGTTTCGGGGGGGGGCTCCTTTCCTCAGTGGTTCGTCTTCTTCCCTTTAAGCAGCTACACCAACTTTCTCCTTCCCGGCGGTGGCGACGGCGGCGGCGGCTTTCCTTCGAGCAGCAGCAGCGTCGGGAGCATCACATGAGAAAGGGAAGCCACTGACGTTCCCGGCACTGCTGCTGCTGCTCGAAGGAAAGCCACTGCCACCATCGGGAAGGAGAAAGTTGGTGTACCTGCTTAAAGGGAACAAGACGAACCACTGAGGAAAGGAGCCCCCCCGAAACTGCCGGTATTGCAGCCGCCCCCACCCTTCCTACAGCTTGGAGCGCTTAGACTAGAGACTGGGAGGCTGTTTAGTGGGCAGCCAGGATGGGCATGTCGGATTCCGACTCCCATTCCGTCTTACCCCGTCCCCTCAGATCTTGTAGCATTTCGGATAATAAACAAAATTTTCTGTGGCTGTTCGGTATCCGAATTTTTGTTCAGATACCGAAGCAAATTTTTGCCAAAAATTTTGTTTGTTATCCGAAATGCACGAGAACCAAAGCGTTCGAGTACCAAGGTACCACTGTACATGATACTAGTAAAAAAAAAAGAAGAAACATTAGGACAGGGGAGGGAAGGCACACTGGTGCACTTATGCACGCCCCTAACTGACCTCTTAGAAATTGGGAAAGGTCAACAGTGGATAGTCTAAGAGCAAAGTTTTGGGGATTAGGAGATGATACTACAGAGTCTGGTAGTGAGTTCCATGCATCATGTACTCGGTTACTAAAGTCGTATTTCCTGCAATTGAGTTTAGAGCGGTTAACATTAAGTTTGTATCTGTTGTGAGACTGTATGAAATTAATTGCACGTTTAACCTTTGTAAATTCAACAAAGGATAAAATCCCTTCCCCCTCCTGTCTTCTCATATCATACCTTGAGTTTGATTGATGGTTGCATTGGGAGCTGACTGGCAAAGGTTCTTAAAGTAGCTCAGATCTTTGAGGACAAAAACCAGCGACGTCCACCCGAAAATGACGCCCGCAAAGCACATGCACTCCACCAAGCCTGTGATTAATGTAGCCAGACGTTTGGCTCTTTCCGACTTCCAAGACTCCATGGCATCAGGAGTACTTTCCTTCTGTTTCTCTGACTTTTCTAATCTGGCAGATGAAGGGGAAACAGGAATGATTAATGGTATGATTGGTCCCCTACTTCATTCTAAACTACTATTTCATTGCATAGCCTAGAGTTTTTTGGATAAGCTGCAGGGCAAATGCCTAGGTCACTTAACTCCGAGCCAGAAATAATAGCAGACAGGCCAAGGCACTGAATATATGTCTCACCCTAAACAAAAGTTAGCAAGTAACATTACGGTTTAGTACAATGGATGAACTAGTCAAACATAAATCCCTGGAACTAAAACAAAGATGCTCAACAATTCATACATTTCTGAATTATTCATTCATTAATTCATTCATTCATTCATTCATTTATTTATTTCAATACACAATGAAGGTTATAAAGGATATACTCGTAGTAAAATATATCAATGAAAGAATATAAGAGAAAATATAGGAATAAAATATATCAATGAAAGAATAGAAGAAAAGATATAGGAGAGACAAGAGGACAGGAGACGGAAGGCACTCTAGTGCACTTATGTACGCCTCTTACTGACCTTTTAAGAATCTGGAGAGGTCGATCGTGGATAATCTAAGGGTAAAGTGTTGGGGCTTAGGGAATGACACTACAGAGTCCGGTAGTGAGTTCCACGCTTCGACAACTTGATTACTAAAGTCGTATTTTTTACAGTCAACTATGGTAACAATTGAAAGCTTTCATCCAACACTGAGATGACTCAGTTGCTTCTGCACTGAAATGTATAATTGCTTTCTGACATTGGTAGGGTTGCTAGGCCTTTCTTGACAGCCTCCCAAGAATGCTGACCATATTTCTCATATCTTTGTTTTAAGTGAAGTCCAGGCAATGACAGAATGACAGCAGTAGCTACTCTTTGGACATGCACTCCCTAAACAATATTTGGCTGGCTAGCAATCGCTTCCACAACAAGGCTGGGGCATGGAGAAAACTTCTCGCCACTTGAAATGAAATTTCACAAGATTGTTCAAACTAGTTTGCCACTACAAAGCCTTTAAGTTCAGAAGGAAAAAAAGCAACCCAGCTGCCAATGAAAGCCCTTATCCAAACTTAAACACTGCAGGAGATGAAGGCTAGAGAAGTTTTACGTAGGAATGGGATAGGTAATTCCCCTGAGTTTTTAACATTCTTCCCTATTGGTCCAAGCAAGGAAAAAGGTTATTGTAACCTTGTCTATTTATCACTTGCTCTTTCCACCCCGGGTATTGTCTTGAGGAACATATTACTTATATTTATACCAACCCAGAAGAGGGGAAGGAGGATGAAAGTAAGAAGCCATGCCAGTATAGTTTCATCATTTATATTATGCAGATGATCGTTGCTAAACAGGAAAGCATTGTCTTCAGCATCTTGCAAGATTCAGAGCCATATCCTGCCATCTGCTCAAGTTAAGGCAACGAACATTCTGTCAATCACCTATCCTCCTGCTTGTCATGTGCCAGAGCCTCCAGGTACCCCCCTCACTTTCTATGCTTCTAACATTTTCCCATCTTTCATGGCAAGCTCATCACTACACATTTCTGCAACGCTACATGCCATTAGTCGGAAGCCGTTTTGTCTTCAGTTATTGTGTTAGGTTGTGTATGGATAGCTTCATACACGCCATGTGCATGCAATTCTTTGTGTGTATCCCCCCCAAATACACAAATATGCTGTATTGCGTAACTAATAACCGCATCCCTGCCTGTGAATCATTAATCACACATTCTTTTTAATAAAAACCTGTTCCCTCTAAACTGTGGGTGGTGGTAAATGTTAAAAATAATGTTCTGCCATTTCTGGGTTCTGCACAATTTGCAGCCCCTTCAAAATGTTAACTGTTCATACTGAGTCTTTGTTGCTAGTAAACAAATATCCCATCGTCCTCACTCATTTGGAAAGGGACTGAAGCCTGGTTTCATCCCTCGGGATCTGCTCCATTCTACAAATTCAGGGTCAAACTTCCTTTGCTGTGAAAATCTGTGAGCACACCAGGTGGTGTTGCAGAAACATAACAACAAGGAAAGCAATCGCTCCAGCAAAGTGGCCTTCTTATAGAGTAGAGTAGCCCTTCTCTAGTGAACTGGCCTTTTTGCATTTTGTTGAAGGTCGGCTTAAAAAAGCAAGCAAGCACTAAGAAAGCAAAGTAAGTTAAAATGCAGAAAGGCTGAAAAGGGACACAAAAGTTCAGGATATTTTCCCTTACAACTGCATTGTCCATTATAAATTATGATCTATAGCAAGCATCTTGTCTTGTCTCCTGCTCGGTCATTCAAAACGCAAAGTTGTGTGTGTATGTTATTGTTGGCTCCTACACAAAGAAATGTGTGCCTTTACGTTATTGTTGGTGTGGACAAGTCCCTACCCTTTTCTTAGCAAGATTTTCAGGATTAGCACGTTCTTTTGCCTGGTCACCCAGCTATCTCTGTGCCTAAGGCAAGATTAGAACTCATACTCACCCACTTTCTAACCTTCTGCTTTAAACCACTGCAACATACTGGCTCACAATAGCCTTATTCAAAGTAGTTAAAATGTTACAAAATAGCGAACAAGTTCTTGAAGCTCCCTGGATTATTTTTCCCAGATGATTTGAATAGCTTGCTTTTCGAGAGAAGTTTGAGAAGAGCTGGAAACAACAGAGTCCATTGCAATCCTCACGTAACCCGTACAGTCCAATGAGTCTGGAATCACCCTATTAGGATATTTCCCAGCTCTTAATAATCAACTGCCCTCCCAACAGAGCTCCATCGTCTTCACTCTCATCAGATACGTCTCCATAATATTATCCGTTCTACCCATTGAAACTCCCATCACTTTAACTCACATTTAAGTTATTTTCAACCTCACAGAACCCCTGATCCCTCACAGCCTCTGGTCTTTCTTACTTTCACTACATTTGTTTTCAGAATTGTATAATTCTCCAAAACACGTACCTATGTCAAGCTTATTTTAGGCTGTGCAACAACCAAAAATGAAGAGAAGAGTGTACCGATCTCTGACCTACCTAGTATTCTCAGCAGCAGGATCAGTTTTGTTCTCCATAAAATGTTCTTGGAAAGAATATGGGAGGCAGATGGATTTCTCAAGAGAGGAAGCTCTTCCAAGTGAAGACCGTATGGCTCAGAGGGATCATCTGTAGGAGAAAGCAGAAACTGATCCTTGACCACATCTAGCTATCATGTGCAACAGAGTGAACGATTTATGCCTCCTCCCTTGAGTCTCCTCCCTTCTCACAGGAAGGAAATGGATGAAGCAACATGAGAAACTGAATTGTGGAAACCTATATCGATTCTGCAGACAGTAATAGAAACATCATGATATACCGACATTTCATATTTTCACAAATTAATGCCTAGGCTTCTGTATCAGCTCACTGTACTAAGTTATATCACATGCCATTCTCATTAATATTCCTGGGAGCAGACTTACAAACATTCATTTTGCTACAGGTAAATATGACAGAGTATATGTGGGGTAAGTGAGGATTGCAAGCATCTATCTATCTGTCTGTCTGTCTGTCTGTCTGTCTGTCTGTCTGTCTGTCTGTCTGTCTGTCTATCTATCTATCTATCTATCTATCTATCTATCTATCTATCTATCTATCTATTGATTTATTGGATTTCTATGCCACCCCACTCCGAAGACTCAGGGCGGCTTACAACATATAAAAAGCAGTAAATTACAATAACATAGCTATCTAAACTCCCTAAATATTAAAGTCAATCACACCCATTCATACAACAATCATATAATCATTCGTTAGCCAGGGGCTAAGATCTCATTGGTCCAGGCCTGATGACATAAATGAATCTTAAAACTCTTACGAAAGACAAGGAGGCTGGGGGCAGTACGAATCTCCAGAGGGAGCTGATTCCAGAAGGCCGGGGCCGCCACAGAGAAGGCTCTTCCCCTAGGTCCTGCCAAACGACATTGTCTAGTTGACAGGACCTGGAGAAGGCCAATTCTGTAGGATCTAACCGGCCACTGGGATTCATGTGGCAGTATTTCTTTAAACTGTTGCACCTTTTCCCCCTTCAAGTCCTCCTCCTCAAAGATTAAGTGTAGAAAGACTCACTGGATCTACTGTTAGCTTCCTCAGCTCTGATTTAGAACAGGGGTGAGCAATTAATTTTGCCATGGGGCTGCATGAGAAATTGGGATGGTTTTAGAGGGCCGGACTAACGCTTCGTCATGGAGTGGGCCTGCGGTGCGCCTGCGCAGAGGAGGCCTCCCTAGCTCTTCCTGGCCCGCTGCTGCCCCCCTCCACTGCCGCCACTGCTTCTCCTTCTTCCTCTCCTTCCTCCGCTACCGCCAATTCCTTCGCCCGCCTGCACCTCAATCGCCACCGCTGCTGCTTCTCCCTCTTTCGGCCACTCGCTTGGCTCTGCCAAAGCATCTCTCTTGGGCTCCCGACATCACCCACAGTGATCTCATCGCCTAGCGCTCACCTTATTGTCAATGTCCTGAGCCTCCCTCGGGCAGAGGAGCTGCGCGGCTGCCTCCAGACCGCTGTTTCCAGGCTCCCACCACAGCCCCGAGACATTTTTCACAGATAGCGGCAGGCCGGTCACAGACAGTGGGCAGGCCGCATGCGGTCCACGGGGCCGCCTCTTGCCCAGGTCTGATTTAGAACATGGCCCCCAAACCTGGCAACTTTAAGACTTGTGGACTTCAACTCCCAGAATTCTCCAGCCAGCATAGAATTCTAGGACTTGAAGTCCACAAGTCTTAAAGTTGCCAAGGGTGAAGACCTCTGCTTTAGACTATGGTGTTTAAACGTGGGAAAGGGGATGAAAAATGGTGGATGCATGATCTACCTAGAATATTGTGAACTGCAGTCTTATTTTGTAAATGCATTGATTTCCACAGTAGAAGACAAGGGAGATCTCAGGTGTTATGGAATCATCATGCAGGTGAAACAACTTTTTTTTTGCTTTATGAGTATAATGAAATAGTGATGCATTTGATGTTATCATGGCTTGGACAAGACAACCACTGCTGTTTGGGCCAGAAATATGGAAACCTGGATGTTTAGTTGCAAACGACAAAGGGCTTGCAGCCTCACAACTGTTGTCAGCAGCAGTGTTTAGCCACAAAGCGCTACAGGTGCTCTTTATCCACTAACCCAGGGATAGGCAAAGTTGGTTCTTCTATGACATGTGGACATCAACTCCCAGAATTCCTGAGCTAGCATGGTTGGCTCAGGAATTCTGGGAGTTGAAGTCCACAAGTCATAGAAGATCCAACTTTGCCCACCCCTGTACTAACCTTTCTCAAATAGGATTAATGACAGTCTCCACACTTCTGTTTTCACCTCAAAAGATCACTTCCAGAAATGCACACATAGAACTATACACTGCATGAAAATTTTTACTCTTACGATATTTTATGATTTTGCTATGCAAGGGCCATTTCTTCCCAGATTAAAAAGTGCATAGGAATCTACATGTTTCCTTTTTCTCTTCCCCAGCCAGCTCCTCTAATATTTGCACCATAACAAAGTTCTTCTCCCTGCCCCTATCAAGCAAGAAGGAAAGGCTGGTGCCTCTTTGTCCCTTATCATTGCCTCCAGGCTAAGCAAAGTAAAAGGAGAGGCGGGCAACCAAACAATCCAATGGGAGGTGATCAGAAATTATCTAGAGGCAGAAGAGGTCCTCCTCCAGAGCTCAGCCTTTTGTACCATTTGACCATAGGTTCAACAATTAATTATTGCTTAATAACTGTTGAATGACTATTTGCAGTTTACAGTTTAAAGGTAGGTATTGTTAAAGATGTCTAGAATAGCTTAGAAACATAGAAACATAGAAGACTGATGGCAGAAAAAGACCTCATGGTCCATCTAGTCTGCCCTTATACTATTTCCTGTGTTTTCTCTTAGGATGGATATATGTTTATCCCAGGCATGTTTAAATTCAGTTACTGTGGATTTACCAACTATGTCTGCTGGAAGTTTGTTCCAAGCATCTACTACTCTTTCAGTAAAATAATATTTTCTCACGTTGCTTCTGATCTTTTCCCCAACTAACCTCAGATTGTGCCCCCTTGTTCTTGTGTTCACTTTCCTATTAAAAACACTTCCCCCCTGAACCTTATTTAACCCTTTAACATATTTAAATGTTTTGATCATGTCCCCCCTTTTCCTTCTGTCCTCCAGACTATACAGATTGAGTTCATTAAGTCTTTCCTGATACGTTTTATGCTTAAGACCTTCCACCATTTCTGTAGCCTGTCTTTGGACCTGTTCAATTTTACCAATCTCTAATCTTTGCAGCAGTTCTGCAAGTTTATCCGTGTAATTCCGTCCCCAACTACATTTAAGTTTGCACGTTTTAAAACAATGGCTAGGGAACGCACAATGGAGACGAGCAGCGAACATGAAAACTCAGCTCATACTATAGCATACTTATAGCAACCGATCGTGGCCCAAGAACCTTCACCATAAGTGTTGTGTTTGGGCATGGGCCAGCTGTTGCCCCCACAGATGGGGGAGACGCAGCACACAGTGACTGTGAAAGCCTGGCTGACAGCCAGGATGATGCAGCTGACAGCCAGGAAGATGTAGCCAGCTGTCAGGAAGATGGGGCAGAGAGCCAGGACGAATTGGCAGACAGTTCAGGGGAAGGGGCTGGCAATTCATCAGACAGTTTATCTTCTCTCAGCTCGTCTGCAGGACAATACATCAATTTACACAGCCGTAGGGCCTTACAAAGAAGGGGTCGCTTTAAGAAGTAGGAGAAACACACCTGGGCTGGGTGTGGTTCCCTTAATGAGGGATAAACAGCATAAAAAGGGAACTGGGCCAAGGCAAACTGTGGCTGATTATCTGGGTGGTTTGTGGTTTGTTCCTGCTCTGAAGTTCCTGCTCTGAAGTTCCTGCTCGTGGATTGTACTTCAGCATTGGGGGAGTTGAACGCTCTGGGACAAGCTGCTGCTTTTGTGCTGTGAATATTCAGAGACTCTTGGACTATTTCTGCTCTGTGACTTTTGTATGGGTTGGCTTTTCACTGAACTTTGTAGCTGATTGAATTTTGCAACAAATCCTCTTGGTTTCTCCTGAAAGTAAGGACCATTTGCTTTAGTCTTTTTTCTTTACTGTTTAAATACAAGTTTGCTGATTAACTATCCACGTGTGTGTTTGACCTTCTTTTCTGGACCATTAATCATTGCTTGAGGCCGGTCAGGCAGAACAATAAGTATTGTCCGCCCCTTAAACTTAGGATGGACTAAACGTTCCACTTCATCCAGCAGGAGGAAAGGACAAAGACAGCTGCAACCATCCTTTTGACATGGATTGTTTCTATATGATTTTGAAAATAGAACGCCATACATCGGAAGGGAGCATAAAGTTCTCCCTTTTCTCTTCCACTCAGCTACCGTGTTTCCCCGAAAGTAAGACAGTGTCTTACTTTCTTTTTATCCCCAAAAGCCCCACTATGTCTTACTTTCGGGGTATGTCTTATATTGGAAAAAAATTGTCGAATTTTTTGTTTTAACCATAAAATTAACATTTAGACGCGGTGACGTATGGAGGGGGGGTGGCGCGGAAGTGGGCAGGAGGCGGCGCTCATTTGGATCAGACGGAGGCGGCAGACGTGGCGACGTATGGAGAGGGGGACGGTGCGGACGTGGGCAGGAGGCGGCACGCAGCTAGATGAGAGGGAGGCGGCAATACCCCCGTGTTTCCCCGAAAGTAAGACATATGTCTTACTTTCGGGGTACGGCTTATATTAGCCGACCCCCCTGAAACCCCCGATGCGTCTTACAATCGGGGGTGTTTTACTATCGGGGAAACAGGGTATGTCCAGTTCTCAGAAATTATCTGGACAAGTCCCTGCAGGTATTTTTGGCAAGTTTTTCGAGAAGAGATTTGCTATTTCCTGCTTTTTCCTAGGGTTGAGAAAAAGTGACTGTGCCAAGATCACCCAGTTGGATTTGTGTCTAATAAAACTAGACCTTACACTCTACACCTGATGCCTTAACCCAAATCTCTGCTTGCTATAATGATAAATCTGTTTGCAATAATTTCTTAAATGTCTACTGTCTCTGCATTACAATCTCACCCATACAACTTTGCTTTCTTGCTAAATACTGTGCCTCAAGAGTGTAGTAATGAGAGTATCCACACAGAAGATATGTACAATGACTAAAAGCAAGGTCAAATGTATTTTGCCCTCCGAGTTTTCAGAGAGGGGTGGCATACAAATCTAATAAATTATTAATTATTATTATTATTATTATTATTAAATTTTGTTGCAAAAATCAAAACTAGAACCACACACAGATGATTGATTCAGCTGGATTCAATAATTTAGTTGTTTTATTAAATTGGATTGTTACATGTTGTTTTTTATCATTGTTGCTAGCTGCCCCGAGTCTGCGGATAGGGGCGGCATACAAATAAATAAATAAATAAACAAACAAAAACAAACAAACAAACAAATAAATAAATAAATCATAGTAACAGATGAATTTACGATACAATAAGCAGAGTTCTTCAAGCAATTACAGACAGCAGAGAACAGTTAGTTTCATTTCAGCAGAGTTCAGAGAGAGAGAGTACAGAGTGAGCTGAACCTTGGCCAGCCTTAAGCTTAAGTTCCAGTTTTGATTCTTTGCACAGATCCAGAAGTCCCATTGGGTGACTTATTTGATATGCCTATTCATTGGCTAACCTTGTTAACCTGGGTCTCCCAGTTCATGAATATCTTAACAAAATGCTAGCCTTGCCCATCTTCCATTAAACGTCAGGAACAAGGCACCTTTCAGGAATGATTGTCTATGTACCCACATGGCTACATACATCATAACAAACCACTATGTGTTTGACATAGCAGAATCTGTAAATCATGGCACTGTTTAGTAAAAGGCAGATAATTGTACTTTATGCAAAGCATCATGTTTATAAAAACTGCAATTCAACCTAATACAGATATCCAGAGACCACAAATCTCCTTTACCTAAAAATTCAGAGCAGCTTTTGATTAGAGAAGTTCAAATCACCAGGACCAGATGAATTACACTCCAGGATTCTGAAGGAGCTGGCAGATGTGATCTTGAAACTACTGACCCATATCTGTCAAAGGTACTGGAGTTCTGGAGAACTACCAGGGAATGGGAAAAGAGCTGTAATAGTTCCTATCTCCCCCCCCCAAAAGGTGGGGAGGATGGATCCAGGAAACTACAGAGCAATCAGTCTGACATCAATACCTGAGAAGTTCCTGGAAAAGCTAATAGCAATAGCATTTAGACTTATACACCACTTCATTGTGTTTTTACAGCCCTCTCTAAGCGGTTTATAGAATCAACATTTTGCCCCCAGCAATTTGGATCCTCATTTTACCCATCTCAGAAGGATGGAAGGCTGAGTCAACCTTGAGGAATGTGAGATTTGAACTGCTGAACTACAGCTAGCAGTTTCCTGAAGTAGCCTGCAGTGCTGCACTCTAACCACTGTGCCACCCTGGCTCTTATCAAATCAAGCAACAAATGTGCAAGTACCTAGAGGCAAGCAAAGTTATAACCAGAAGCCAACATGTGTTTGTCAAAAATAAAGTATGGCAAAGAAGTCTTATTACAGGTAGTCTTCAACTTACAACAGCTCATTTAATGATTGTTCAAAGTTGCAATGTACCTGGACCAGACTATCATTAAGTGTTGTACCTTATTATTCTTGACAAATCTTGCTGCGTGTGCACCAAGACAAATTCCTTGTGTGTCCAATCACAGTTGGTCAATAAAATCCTATCCTATCCTATCCTAAAGCACTGAAAAATGTGACTTATGACTGTTTTTCACAGTTATGGCCTTTGTAGCACGCCCATGATCATATGATCAAAATTCATATGCTTGGCAACTGGTTCACATTTATGACCATTGCTGTGTCCCAAGGTCATGTGATCACCTTTTGCGACCTTCTGAAGCCAGATTCACTTAACAACTGGGTTACTAACTTGTCAACTGCAGTGATTCATTTAACAACGGTGGCAAGAAAGGCCGTAAAATGGTGCAAAGTCAACAAATGTTTCCCATTTGCCATAGGAGGTACTACATAGCATAGTCATTTCACTATGAGATGGTTTAAGGCAGGGGTCTTTAACCTTGGCGACTTTAAGCCTGGCAGACTTCAACTCCCAGAAGCTGGCTGGGGAATTCTGGGAGTTGAAGTCCACCGGGCTTAAAGTCGCCAAGGTTGGAGACCCCTGGTTTAAGGTACAGGTGTCAAATTTGCCATATTTCTTTCTTTCTTTCTTTCTTTCTTTCTTTCTTTCTTTCTTTCTTTCTTTCTTGTTTATTTATTTATTTATTTATTTTTATTTATTTATTGAATTTGTATGCTGCCCCTCTCTGCAGACTCATGTTGTTGGGCTCAATTGTGGTAAGTCAAGGACTACTGGTAAGAGTAACTCTATCTATGGAGGGAAAGTTTTTTTAAAAAAAAAGTTCTATATTTTCTAAAGAAACTCATGATTCAAATGATAACCTGGTCATGTTGTTGAGGCTGACATCTTGAAAAACATAGTTGAGACAAATAAATGTTCAATTCCATAGAGGTAATAAACTATGTATCCAGAAATGCTTTATATGGTCAACCTCATGCTGAATATAGCTTTGTAGTTAAGGAGAAATTGAACTAGCCTAGGCAAAGAGGAAGAAGAACCTACTTTTTAGTCTATAGGAAAATGACTACCAGTTAATTTTTCATGCCTTGTTGTCAAAACCAACCAAACCTGTAATGTTCACATGCTGCTATAAATTGTCACAGAACAAATAGATATTTATTTGTAAGACTGTCTGCCATTGTCCTACCTGCAACATTCAGTGCTGTCCTTAATGAACATAAACATAATAAAATTCAGAAATTAAATCTCATAGGCTGGAGAAACTGCCATTCAGGATTCTGAGAAATCAAATTTCATATTCAATGTGAATTTATTTCATTACATAAAACCATTGACCACGGTATCCTTCTGCGATAACTAAGGGAGTTGGGAGTTGGAGGCACTTTGATCCAGTGGTTCTCCTCCTATCTCTCTGGTCAATCGCAGTCAGTGTTGGTGGGAGGACAGAGGTCGACCCCCAGGCCCCTCCTTTGTGGGGTGCCTCAGGATTCGGTCCTCTCTCCTCTCCTATTTAACCGTTAGGTGAGATCATCCGACGACACGGGGTGAGGTACCAACAGTATACTGACAACATCCAGTTATATATATCCACCCCGTGTCAGTTCAGTGAAGCAGTGGATGTGGTGTGCCAGTGCCTGGAGGTTGTGAGAGTCTGGATGGGAGTAAACAGGCTCAGACCTAACCCTGACAAGACTGAATGGCTGTGGGTGTTGCCTCTGAAGGATTATATGGGTTCTTGGAGGGGAAAAATGGTTCTTGGTTCTTGGAGGGGAAAAATTACCTCTTCAGAAAAGGTTCACAATTTGGGTGTCCTCCTAGACTCACAGCTAAAATTAGACCAACATCTGACAGCTGCAGCTAGGGGGACCTTTGCACAGGTTCGCCTTCTGCATCAACTGGCTGCCGATTGGTTTCCGGTCACAATTCAAAGTGTTGGTAATGACCTTTAAAGCTCTACATGGCATTGGGCCAGATTACATCCGGAACCGCCTTCTACCACACGAATCCCAGCGGCCGATAAGGTTCTACAGAGTTGGCCTTCTCCGGGTCCCATCAACCAAACAATATCGTTTGGCGGGCCCCAGGGGAAGAGCCTTCTCTGTGGCAGCCCCGGCCCTCTGGAATCAACTCCCCCCAGATATTAGAACGGCCCCCACCCTCCTTGTCTTTCGCAAATTACACAAGACCCACCTTTATCGCCAGGCATGGGGGAATTAAGATATTCCTTCCCCCTAGGCCATTACAAGTTTTGCATGGTATGTTTGTGTGTATGTTTGGTTTTATAATGAAGGTTTTTAGTTGTTTTATTAATTGGATTGTTACATGCTGTTTTTTATCATTGTTGTTAGCCGCCCCGAGTCTGCGGAGAGGGGCGGAATACAAATCTAATTAATAATAATAATAATAATAATAATAATAATAATAATAATAATAATAATAATAATTCTGACCCTACTTGGATCAGGAGCCCTTCTCACGGTGACTCATGCCCTTATCGCCTCATGGTTAGATGATTGCAACACACTTTACATGGGGCTACCCAGAAGAATGTTCAGAAACTACAGTTGGTCCAGAATGCAGCCACGAGAGCTGTTGTGGGTGCATGTAGGTACACCCACGTTACACCAATCCTCTATGGACTGCATTGGCTCTTGATCGCAATTCAAGGCGTTGGTCATTACCTTTAAAGCCCTACATGGCTTAGGGCCAGACTATCTATGAGACAGCCGCCTATCACATAGCTCCCAGTGACAGATAAAGGCCCACAGAGTTGGTCTTCTCCAGGTCCTATCAACTAAACAGCATCAACTGGCGGGTCCATGGGGGAGGGCCTTCTGTGTGGCTGTTCCGACCCACTGGAACCAATTACCTCCTGAGATACAGACTGCCCCCACCCTACTGGCCTTCTGGAAAGCTGTAAAAACCCAGCTATTCCGCAAGGCCTGGGGCTGTTGATCCGATGATGTGTTATTGAGTTCTAGCCATAAATGGTATCTATGTTTTTTTTAATTGTGGGATTTTAATTGATTTTTAGAGCTTTTAAATTAATCTTATTTTTTATGTTTTAACTTTTGTTGTAAGCCACTTAGAGTCCCTAGGGCAGTGACGGCGAACCTATGGCATGGGTGCCACAGGTGGCATGCGGAGCCATATCTGCTGGCAGATGAACCATTGCTCCAGCTCAGCTCCAATGTGCATATGTATGCTTGCCAGCTGATTTTTGGCTTGCACAGAGGCTCTAGGAAGGTGTTTTTGGTTTCCAGAGAGCTTCCAGAGGGACGGCGGAGGGCGTTTTTACCCTCCCCTATCTGCAAGGAAGCCTTTGGAGCCTAGAGAGGATGAAACACGAGTCTACTGGGCCCACCAGAAGTTGGGAAACAGGCCATTTCTGGCCTCCAGAGGGCCTCCATGGGGGTGGGGGAAGCTGTTTTCACCCTCCCCAGGCATTGAATTATGGGTGGTTGGCACTCACACATGCATGATAGCACATGTGCACGCTCTTTTGGCACCCGAGGAAAAAAGGTTTGCCATCACTGCCCTAGTGAAATAACTTTCGGACCAGGCTGGAACAGTATCTCAGAGTTTATTGTCTGACAGGAACGGTATTGCTATATGGATTCTAAATAACAAGTCTAGGCATGAGCGATCGTATGCCGCATCTCTAAGTATTTATACTAACCAGCCCCTGCAACAGGCAACTTTGACAGTGTTACAATTTTAGCGCCAAAGCAACCAACCAATCAGAACAGAATATGCAAAACCATGAACTTTTGAATTCTCCCCAGTAACTTATGCTTGGCATTTAGGGGTAGTGATTTCTGACAGTCTCAAAATGGGTGAGCAGTGTGGTCGGGCAGTAGGAAAAGCAAGTAGGATGCTTGGCTGCATAGCTAGAGGTATAACAAGCAGGAAGAGGGAGATTGTGATCCCGCTATATAGAGCGCTGTTGAGACCACATTTGGAATACTGTGTTCAGTTCTGGAGACCTCACCTACAAAAAGATATTGACAAAATTGAACGGGTCCAAAGACGGGCTACAAGAATGGTGGAGGGTCTTAAGCATAAAACGTATCAGGAAAGACTTAATGAACTCAATCTGTATAGTCTGGAGGACAGAAGGAAAAGGGGGGACATGATTGAAACATTTAAATATATTAAAGGGTTAAATAAGGTCCAGGAGGGAAGGGTTTTCAATAGGAAAGTGAACACAAGAACAAGGGGGCACAATCTGAAGTTAGTTGGGGGAAAGATCAAAAGCAACGTGAGGAAATATTATTTCACTGAAAGAGTAGTAGATCCTTGGAACAAACTTCCAGCAGATGTGGTTGGTAAATCCACAGTAACTGAATTTAAACATGCCTGGGATAAACATATATCCATCCTAAGATAAAATACAGAAAATAGTATAAGGGCAGACTAGATGGACCATGAGGTCTTTTTCTGCCGTCAGTCTTCTATGTTTCTATGTTTCTATACTTAACAGGTGGCATATAAACTGATTTAATAAACAAATTAATAAATAAATGTGTAGCAGGGCAAATATCAAACTTTGTCACCCACACCTTCTTGCCAAAAATGTACACTTCCCTCAATATCGCACGGCAACTATACACATTCTTATCATTCTAGGGAGTATGATAACAGTGCACAAATCATGGACACCCACACCCACACAATATACATTCTAGAACAAAAAGCGGAGGAAAGGTAATCAGTTCCTATAGTAGCACTTTAAACCGAAGAATAAACTAAACTAAATTAAAACCGAGCAAAAAAGAACAAAAGAAAAAAAACCCAGAAGAGGCTAAAAATGCACTAAGGAAAAGAAGAGCAGAAAAACAGGGACAAAGGAAAAAAGAAGTAGCTTTCAATCTTCCTTACAGCAGTTACGATTATAAATTGACGTCTCTCCCTAACATTACACCATGACTCTTTTTTCAATAATGTCTTCTATCTGGTCATCAAAACTATAAACCCTGATCCCATAGTGTTCTATTAGTTGTGGTTAGCTCTGGCCCTGCTCCTGCCCCAAGGACTGTGGATGTGGGGGAGACATCCACATGCTGCAGGCCTGTTTTGCCCCCGGTGGAATCTGCTGATGAAGGCTCCTCTGACCAAGAAGACATGAGTGACAGGGAGGAGGAGAGTGTGGCAGACAGCTCAGAAGGAGATCAATTATCTAGCTCCTCCTTGGATTCAGAACAAGAGTTAATGATACAGCCACGCATGCACAGAGCGATGCATAGGCAACAACAACTGAGAGATTATTATCAAAGAAAATGAGGCCACCTGTGGTTGGGTGGGGCTGTGGTAATTAGTGAGGCTGCTATAAAGAGCAGCCTGTGGGTTTGGCCATTGTGGAGGATTATCTGATCCTTGTGTTTCGTGACTGCTTTACTGACTTTGACCTTTTGTGTGCTGATTTTTCCCTGCTTTGAAACTAAACCAGAGCAAAGTGTGTTTCACTTTGTGAAAGAAGAAGGACTGTGAATTGCCTCACAGCTGCAAGCTAAGTATCACAGAACTGATAAGGGACTTGTACAAATTACCAGTTTGTTTGGAGATGAGTGCTCTTTGCTATACCAAAAGAGGGCTTAGGTTAAGTGAATTTTCATTATAAAGAACATTGTTTTGAATTTTCAAACGTGTGTGTGTCTGAAATTTGTACCTGTGAATTTTTGGGAAGAGTCTACCAGAGAGCCCGACAGAACACTAGTAAAGAAAGTTACTTCTTCCAACATGTCTAAAATAACCTAAAACCAGAAGAAACTCACATGTTTTATTAAAAAAATAAATAAATCACCACCAGCAGCACTTTTTGAGAGCTGGAGATGTAAGTATGTAGACGTGTATGTATGCATGCATACACCAATGTTTTCCCAAAAATAAGACCAGGTATTTATTTCCACTAAGGCTTATTTTCCTCCCATGTATGGGAAGCCCACTTCTGCTTGCTCGCAATGGAGCAGGCCACGCAACATGCCAGCACTACTGCAAGGGGGCGCTAGAGTGCCCCATGCACCCTGCACTGACTTACCTCAGGTCCCCTGCAATGAGGCCACCCATGCCCTGACACCTGCCTCACCTCATGACGGCAGCACTAGCAGCCGTGTTCAGCAGGAGCCCACATGGTCGCTGGCCCGCTTCTTCTACTTACTCGCTGCCGCAACCGAGAAGGAAGCCGAGAGATGTGCCGATGCCACAGCCACGAGGCGAAGCAGGGGGTGGAGCTGCCTCACGCACTCTGCACTGGCTTACCTCAGGGCCCCTGCAGCCAAGCCACCTACACCTGCCTCAGCTCACGGCCACGGCCCCAGCACACAGCTCAGCCTCCTGCTCCATTGCGGCCACGAGCAAGCAGAAGAAGTAGAAAGGCGGCCACAAGGGATCCCTCTGCGCATGGCTGCCAGTGCTGCTGTCACCAGGCAGGTGTCGGGGCATGGATGGCTTGATCACAGGGAGCCTGATGTAAGCTAGTGCAGAGCACATGGGGCAGTTCCATGCCCCCACTTCATTGCCATGGCACTGTGAGAAACCAGATGGAATGGGTGGGCAGCTGTGCAGGCTCTTAAGTAGGGCTTATTTTGATGGGGGGGCAGGTCTTATATTAGGTGCAAGTGTAAAAACATGTTAGGTCTTATTTTCTGTATAGGCCTTATTTTTGGAAAAATGGAGTATGTATGAATGTGTATAATTTGTTTGTTTATTTGTTTGTTTACTTACTTACTTACTTACTTACTTACTTACTTACTTACTTACTTACTTACTTACTTATTGGATTTGTATGCCGCCCCTCTCCGTAGACTCAGGGCGGCTAACAACAGTAATAAAAACAGCATATAACAATCCAATATTAAAACAGTTAAAAACCCTTATTATAAAACCAAACATACATACAGACATACCATGCATAAAATTGTAAAGGCCTAGGGGGAAAGGGTATCTCAGTTTCCCCATGCCTGGTGGCAGAGGTGGGTTTTAAGAAGCTTACGAAAGGCACGGAGGGTGGGGGCAATTCTAATCTCTGGGGGGAGTTAGTTCCAGAGGGCCGGGGCCGCCACAGAGAAGGCTCTTCCCCTGGGTCCCGCCAAGCGACATTGTTTAGTTGACAGGACCCGGAGAAGACCCACTCCTGAAAGATTCAGTGTACGATTATTTGTTGACCAACCGGCACCACTCTGACAAGGACTCAGTAATAATCAATGCTCCATATTTCATCTGATTGTCCCCAGAAAAAGTCTAATATAATCTATTCTCTGTAGAACAAGACTTTCTTGAAAGCCAGAATTTTAGAGGCATTACTTAGTGCAAGTCACCGGGTTTTTCAAAGAGCATGATCTGCTACTAAGAAACTGCATCATCAGCTACTCTGCACAACCTTAGGAGTGGCAGGGATCCCCAGTTACTCCTCTAAAAAATTGCAGGGATTAATCTTCAATCTGAGTGGGTAAGATTCTCAGAGACTCAATAGAATTCATGCTGTATTTCCATCAAGATGAGGTTGCAGAACTATCATTTAGGCATCTCCAGATAAAAACCAAGAATCTCCATGTCCAGAACTCTGTTAGCACTGTTTCATTTCCAGGCTGGGGACTTGTATTATTCTAAACTATAAGCAACTTATTTTTTTAGTTTGTTATTTTGTTTAACTATGTTGATTGACTGTTTACATGCCATTGAGTCAGTGTTGAGTCTTAGCGAGCCCATAAATAGATATTTAACAAAGATGGTTTGGTCCTTTAGGTCTTCCAACTGTTCACTCATCACTGCTGTTAATCGAACACATCTATTTTTCTGCTGGTTATCCTGTTTTTCTCTTTCCTTGCACCTTTGTCTGTATTATAATCTTTTCTAGGGAGCTTGTGATAATTTGAACTTGGTAATTTTTGCTTCAAATGAGAACTCTGTGTTAATGATCCATTTGTTCACTCTCTTGGTTATTCATGGTATTCTCAGGAACCTTCAGAGTTCGAAAGTATTAATATTCTTTCTATCCCGCTTCTTCAAAGTCCAACTTTTGCTTCCGTAGAGCGTCACTGCCTGCATGTTTCCGAATTTAGCTACAGTATTTACAGTTTAAAAGGCCTTTTTAATCCCTGACAAGACTTTGCCCCTTTCATCTGTTTATTCAACACCCTTAATGTGGAATAACATTAAGACACAACTATCCTCTTGCATATAAAATACACTTACTTTTCCTTCTACCCAGTCTACCCAGCTCCCTTGGGATCTATGCATTCAACAGGTTTGATTTGTTCAGCAACAATACAACATAAAAAAAAGACTCACTGGCAGTTGTTTAGGCATATTATTTATTATATTTATCCTCTATCTTCCTTCCAAGATGTACAAGATAAATCGACTTCCAAAGGTCATCATTATACCACTTCTGCAAGGTTAGTTAGAAGGAGACATGCCGACTTCAGTGGATTGTATAGAAAGCTTCTAGCCCTGTGGGTGATGTTTTGGTTAGAGTGGGCTTATTTAGTCACAGGATTTTGCCTTTTTTGTTTTATTTCTTATTTCTTTATTATTAGTAAGTCACTCAGGGTTATTTTGGAATTGGACAGCTTCTAAATACTGTATCTCTGAATTTTTTTAAAAAAATCACAATTTCTCTTATCAATGACTAATAGTGGGACTTAAAAGACTTGTTAGTATATTGCCAGATAAAATTAGGCGATGTGCTACTCAAAGTGTGTATTTCAGTTTTTTTATCATCAAAATCCTGACAGCAAGAGACAATGTATTTCTGTGCTGATCTGAACATAGTCAGCATTTTTTGGGGGTATTATTTAGACTTCTATGATTAGCAGAGTGATGGTAGCCCCTTTAATGTTAAATGTTGTATGTATTGTTTGTCTTGAAGAAAAATAATAAAAACATGTTAAAAAAAACAAAAAAAACAAAAAAACAAAGAGGAGCTGCATAGAAGTCCAATAAATAAATAAATAATAAATAAATATTATAAGGATGGGTTCTATTTACCTTCACCATCAGTTTGCATCGCAATGGAAGTGTACATTTTGCATGCGCGCACATCACTTCCCAGAAATTACCCCCTGTGCATGCGCAGTACTATTTTTTTTTAAAAAAAGGTTTCTGTGCAAAAAACAAGATGGCACCGCCCAGGGTATCGCCAAGGTAACCAGCTCAGGGGCATGGCAGGCCTGGGTCACTGCCAGTTCCAGCAACCCAGGCCGCCATGTTACTATTGGTTGTATAGATCTTCTCTGAACTGGGAGGAACCCACCTCTGCTCCAGACCAACTTTCCACTGTCAGGACTCTTAGCAATGGCCAAGCTGTGGCAGGGATAGGCAAAGTTGGCTCCTCTATGACTTGTGGACTTAAACTCCCAGAATAACTGAGCCAATCATGCTAGCTCAGGAATTCTGGGAGTTGAAGTCCACATGTCATAGAAGAGCCCACTTTGCCTACCTCTGAGCTGGGGAATTCAGAAAGCTGGATTTGGAGAAATTGGGGAAGGCTGCCTTGTATGAATGGTTCATCCATTGTAAAGTTTATCTGGGTCCCCCCCCCCCCCAAAAACAAGACTGTTTTGAAGGTAATGCCCATTCTCAGGAAGACACACTCTGTTAGGCAGTAGAAAATTAGTATTTCCTCTAGAAATACTTCAAACATTGTAGGGGCTTACTCTTTTGCTTTACTATATTTAGATTCTTATTTTGTTCTCGTCTTCAATTGAAAGTCACAAAAATCTAACATTTTACTTTTTTCTTAGATTATATTATGATGGTATAAATATGAGAACTGTGAGGAAAATAGGTCTATTTCTGTTCAAGAATAATTACTGGTATTTACTACTTTCTTTAATTTTTAAAATCAATTGTATTTAACATTTTGCATACATGAAAAAGGTAGGGGTAGTTCTTGCTTAGTTATGCTAACTTGGGCCAGAATTTTCATCAAAAATGATATGGTTGTAAAAGGCATACGTGTCATTTATCATTGCCAATTTGGGCAGTTCAGTTGCTTTCATTAAATGAGGACTATGACAGGGGTGGGCTTTAAAATTTTTAGCAAAGGGTTCTCTGCCCAGTTGCTTGGTGGGCGTGGCCATGGTGGGTGTGGCCAAGTCGGCCTCCTGCACTACAGCAGGTGTGGGGGGCATGTTTGCCTTCCCCAGGTTCAACCTTTCCTTGAGCCTCCAGGAAAACAGCCACTCCAGGCTCCGGAAGCCCTCTAGAGGCTGGAAACAGACTCATTTCCGGCCTGCCCAAACTTCCAGTAGGCCTGTTTTTCACCCTCCCAAGCCTCTGGGTGTGCCCTGCACTTACCTGCATCCAAAGCAGGCTGCATGAGGACTCCTAGGAGGGGAGGAGGTACGGGGTTAGCCAGGAGTGGGATTTGGGGGTTCTTGGTACTGCACAGAATCTTAGCTAGAGGTTCTCTCGAACCCCTGCTAACCCCCAGCAGCCCATCCCTGGCTATGCAGGTCCTTAAGCAAGACTGTGTCTGCAACTTGAGACTTCCTGCCAACCTCCCCATTGACTCTGTGGGAAATCTTCAGAGATGGTCACAAATCGTGATCACATGACTGTAGGACACTGCAACAGTTAGGCTAGAATCTAGATAAATAAAAATAAAAATAAAAATAAAAATAAAAATAAAAATAAAAATAAAAATAAAAATAAAAATAAAAATAAAAATAAAAATAAAAATAAAAATAAAAATAAAAATAAAAATAAAAATAAAAATAAAAATAAAAATAAAAATAAAAATAAAAATATAAATAAAAATAAAAATAAATAAAAATAAAAATAAAAATAAAAACAAACAAACAAATATTCCTATTGAAAAGGTGTACAAGAATGATGCTGGTAACAAACTCCCAAAGGAAAATGAGGAATAAAAGTAGCTTTCCAATAGTACACTACTCAAAAAAATAAATAAATAAAGGGAACACTTAAATAACAGAATGTAACTCCAAGTAAATCAAACTTCTGTGACAACAAACTGTCCACCTAGGAAGCAACACTGACCATCAATTTCACATGCTGTTGTACACATTCAACTTTGTACAGAACAAAGTATTCAATGAGAATATTTCATTCATTCAGATCGAGGATGTGTTATTTGAGTGTTCCCTTTATTTTCTTTGAGCAGTATATTTTCCATGCATTTACAATTGTTCTACCCTTAAAAGTAATAAGATAAAGCTTTTATCTCTTGGCTTTAAATGACACACAGGATAATTCTCTGAAGGAACAAATGAATAATATCATAATAAGCTTCAACAGGCCCAGTGAGCATGATGGAGAGGCAGTCCACCAGCAATCTGTCACATCAGATTGAAAGCATCTTTTTTCCAAGTCCTAGAACCAGTATAAATGTTGAAAGGAAATCCTATCTGGTGAATACACTTGCTTTTTTTCTTCTTGTGCATGAAGTTAATCATTCACAAACTAAAAGCAGCAAAGATATAGCACATATGTATATCGAGCCAAATACACTTGATAAACAGTCTAATTGCTAAACAGTTGTTAGAGGCTCTGATTTGAAAAAGCAGGTAGCTCAAGGAAGATGGGTAGCTTCCTTGAGCTACCTGGGAAGCCCAGGAAAGTGAAATTTAAAAACGCTCAATTACGAACAACTAACAGTCCTATAACTTAAATCGCATTGTTAAACTGTGAGCCAGTTTTATGCATTTAATTTAAATTGCATATATTTCAGTTGGCCTTGAATTAGAGGCCGCAGTAAGGAAATTAAATACTGAGAATGAAAGAATCACACTTAGACATGGATTATTGAATAAACTACAATTGGTTGTTTCTATAAGAAGCCATATTTTATGCCATGTTATTTGGATCTGACAATACACAATATTAAAATGGCTCAAATTTCCTCCTCTAGGCAATTATATATTTTTTTATTATTAGATTTGTCCCATTGTTACACTGTTTTTTATTACTGTTGTGAGCCGCCCCGAGTCTTCGGAGAGGGGTGGCATACAAATCTAATAAATAATAACAATTATAATTATACAATTTTTATACAATGGTTAAGTTGCCATAAGATGCTTTGCTGTCCATCAGGCCATCTTAGACAGATCAAAGTTTATCTAGGATTTAAACCTTCACTACAAGCTTAGATGGGGTTTCTGTTAAATTCATTGGCTTGTCTAATGTTGCCAGTGGTACAAACCTTGAAAAAATGTGGGGGGAAAAATACATTTTCTAAACATGAGAGTCCTGCATTTTCCAAACAATGCCAAAATGTTCCATAAAAGCTGTGCTTTCAACAACATGCAGCAAAGTCAATCTTTTTATTCTAAATAGAAAGGGGAAATCAAAGGCATACATTTTGTTCTCCCTCCACAGTAAGCTCAACTTACTGGAATTTCCCCTGCTTCAGAAATCATATCTGGGGTTTTTTTTTCTTTTTCCTTTTCGCATGCCCTCTTCTACAAAGTGAATAAAAGTTCTATTATGAATACATAGAGAATGGCCAGGTGAAACAATGGAAAGGTGATCAAATAATGGCCAGGAGAAACAATGGAATGAAGACTTCCAGTACAATCTCTGTAGGTATAGGTCTTCGTTGTACACATTGTATATTTTCTTAAGGTGGCTGTATAGTCAAAACGGCACAATCTATGGAGGAATTCCAAGGGTTGAACAATAGGAAACAAAAATGATCCTGAAGAGAGAAGATGCAGGAAAGCTCAGGGGCGACTGTGGATGCCCAAGAGACTATGGGATGCTAGCTGGCTAAAGTAAGAATAAAATCAATGAAAGCCAAATGGATACATTTAGTCAGTGTTCTATTGATTAAATAATATAGTCCACTCTCTTGTATCACTCTTTATAACAATGGCTAATTTGTTTCTATCAAAAAAAGTGAAGGGAAGAAGCAACTATCATTTATAGCTACTCTCTTACCCCAGCTCAACCCTACAGCAGTTGTTGTTATAGGATAAATAAGAGGAGGAAAGATGATTAAATATGTTTGCTACCTTGAGTTATTTGACAAAGTAATAAAAATAAAATAAATAAAATAGTGTCTTGACCTGAAGATATTTAAATTTTATTTATTTTATTTATTTATTCATTTGTCCAATACACAATACATATGGAAGAGAATAGACATGAAGTAATGTACAGTATATATAAAGATAATATGTAAAAATAGAGGAGAAGATATATGAAAGGAAGAAAATATATATGATATATGAGATAAAGGAAAGACAATTGGACAGGGGACGAAAGGCACACTAGTGCACTTATGTACGCCCCTTACTGACCTCTTAGGAACCTGGAGAGGTCAATCGTTCATTGCAGATGGAATGGCTTAAGGGTACAAGCACAGCCTATATCTTAGTGAATCCTTAAGTATGTTAGGGGGGACTTTTCCTTTGCAAAGGGAAAGCTGGTTTGGCCCCTGAAACACATGTCTCTTTCACAGTTGTCTGGCACCTGAAGCAAAAGAAATCGGGAGGAACAGGAATGCGTGCAACAATCATTCTAATACCCATATTCATAGACCAGAACCAATTCCACTTTGGTGAAAGGATTACTATAGGATTTTTTTTTTTTTTTACCCAAGCTCTGATCTCACTTACATGTGATATTTATTTGCATTAGCTTGGAACCTGATCCTGAACATTTGGCTGAAAGAATAAAAATCCATTCTGGTGCTACAGCCACATCTGTAGCACCCTGGAACATGGAGCCAAGGGCCCTATTCAAGCAGCTGTTTTCTGAGTTGAGCAAAACAGCAGAGTTTTTTAATGCAATTTCAGCAATGACTGAAGTAGTCAAAAAGAAGGAAATGACCGTACAAGACAGTACCCTTGAACCAGCCTACAAAACACAGTAAAGTAAGGCAGACAGACATATTTCTTCCCTCCCTTGTAAGGGGAGAATCTATAGGTTTCTACTGGCTTTGCTTGCATTATCTCTGCCTGCCATTTCAGAACCACAAACAGTGGACAGGACTTCAGAGGGAAAAGGACAAAGAGCACTTTTCAAAGGCAATGTAATGCTGAGCACACACACAAAATGATTCTGTTCCTAAATGTATTCCTAACTTTCATATCATTGTAAATATTTTCTGCACCTGACTCTATCATGTGTTCTAAAGACTTCCTTAGCTGTTCCCTTCCCAGCATTGCTCCCTGCCAAATTCTCATCAAGCAAGTTGGTCTCCCAACTTTGCCCCCTCCCCCTCCCAGTCCCAGCTCAAAACACAGGTCACTTCACATGCTTGCAAGTCGCACCAAAGTCAGGCAGTCAACACCACAAAGATTGTCTAGTTAAAGGAGCTGTAGAGATGTTTTACTTCCTGTGATATACTCTACACTGTAACTTCCTTCCTTCCTTCCTTGCTTCTCTCAGAAAGGGAAACAATGCAAAATGTATGCTTGCCTTTAGCAGTAAGGCTTTCTGAGAACATTTCACCTCTTCAAAAACAAACGAACTCCCATTTGTCTCCAGCTGGAGAGGTTTTCTGGGTTTACATAGATTATCAAACAAGGAACACCCCCCCCCCCATGGTACATCATGACTTTTACTTCACAGCAACAAAACCTCTGTGTGTTTCAAGAAAAAGCAGCTGTGGAAGAAATCCAATAGTAATTTCTCAATATTAAGGCATATACATTTGTTCTGACAACTTTCCAGAAATTCAATTTCACCATTTATGCTTACATAAACTGCTACGAGAGTTTAAGTATCAACTTCTGCAAAGTTCAACTGTAAAGCTTTATTTATTTATCCATCTTTATTGGAAAGCCCAATTTCTCAACTTTTCTTTCAGAGGATAAAACAAATGAGAAATGGGAAACTATTTTAATTTTGTACAGAGCTCTCTCTATATATTGATTCTTGGATATATGTCAATATTAATGCCTTCCAAAATAGCCAAGTATGGAAAAACCTAATCAAATAATCTCTCAGTTTGAAGAAAAGAAATGTCTAGTTGGTGATCAATTCAGGCTGGATTGGTTAGGCTTCTTCTATACACTATTTCTCTCTCCTTTGCTTATCCAGGCTTTCTTGCTTTCTTTCTTTCTTTCTTTCTTTCTTTCTTTCATCGAGAGGTATTTGGCATTACCTCTTCAGGTCTTAAAACATCTTCCATGGGGAACGTTTTCTTTTCTCCCCCTCAAAAAAATATTTTTTTATTTTTCTCCACAAATTCAATTTTTTTAAATAAAACACATAAGCCTTAAAATATAGTGCTCAAAAAAAAAATAAAGGGAGCACTCAAATAACACATCCTAGATCTGAATGAATGAAATATTCTTTGTCCTGTACAAAGCTGAATGTGCACAACATCATGTGGAATTGATTGTCCATCAGTGTTGCTTCCTAAGTGGACAGTTTGATTTCACAGAAGTTTGATTTACTTGGAGTTATATTGTGTTGTTTAATTGTTCCCTTTATCCTTTTGAGCAGTGCATATCAATAAGATACAGATACATTTTCAATATTTCATAAACCAATATCTTATTTTGCACTTTTTTCAACTCCTGTTCTTCACTCAACACTCCCCCTCTCTCATCCTTCACCCCCTCTTCATTTTCTCCCTCTCTCTAATACACACACTAAAAAGTTCTCCCGTGAAATTAGGAACAGAGAGAGTTGTAAGCCAGCGCACCAATTCTACTTACAAGCGGTTATGTCCCACTCAAAAAATTGCTCCAAAGCGGCTGGCGTAGCCCAAAGGTTGAGCTCAGAGGGATTTCGTTGCAACTCCCTTGTACCCCCGAGACTCTCCCGCACTTTAAAGAGAGCAGCTGTTTAATGGCAGGTCCTTTTGCGGATGGTAGGTTGTCGAAATAGGAAACACCTGGATCCCTTAAAGTGAAACCACTTAAACTATTAGCGGGCAAAAGATTGAACCACGGCTGGCTTGTGAAACTTACGCTCCCTTATACTTCAAACCTCTTTTATATATATATAGGGGCGCCCCCACCTCCTAGAAACGTACCTCCTTCCTAAAAGGTCAAAGGTCCACTGCCATTCCGTCCTCCCCAAAAAGCGGAACGCAGGTCGCCGGCAAGATGGGCCGGGCGGTTGAAGGCGCGAATCCCTTATCCTGCAGGTTGCTGGTGGTTTTTTTTTTCCTCCCCCTTTTGACAGGCAGCGGAGAAAGGAAGCCGCAAGCCCCGCCCCCCGGTTCCCTGGGGGAGGGGGGCGACTCTTTCCGATTGGACGCCTCACATCTCCGCCTCGACGCCGCCGCCCTTCGAGAGGAGGCTGGCGGAGTTTCACGCCCCTCGGAGGGAGCCTCAAAGAGGCAGAGGGGGCTTTGTAGCCTTCCCCGCGCGCTTCACCGAGGGTCCTTCGTCGCCTCTGAAGCGGCCAAGTGGGCACGGAGGGTCTCTCGTCACGTCATGGCTGACACGCCCGGGGCTCCTTCCGTCGACCTCCTTTGAAGTTTAGACTGTCCCGGGTTTTGCCCTGTTCCCTTAGAATTCTTTCAGTCTTTTCTTTTAAAAGAGAGGACGTATATCTAAAAACTGTACTTTTACTTTAGGCTAGTGCTTCTCAGTTAAGAAGTACAGTAATCCC
The DNA here is from genome assembly GCF_031021105.1 of Erythrolamprus reginae. Lineage (NCBI taxonomy): Eukaryota > Metazoa > Chordata > Lepidosauria > Squamata > Dipsadidae > Erythrolamprus > Erythrolamprus reginae. The sequence continues at coordinate 143,177,815 of NC_091950.1, read as the reverse complement.
TCGCTACTTTGAGGTTTATCTTTTGCGGATTCGCTACTTCACGGGTTTTCAAAGGGGGCTTAAATCCACTGAAAATTTTAAATCCATTAAAAATCCATAAAATTCTTCTACAGTACTACTGTACTCTATTAAAGAAATTGCTAGGATATCACATGTAGTTCCAGCTGAGGAACATTATAGAATGACTGTTTAATGCAAAGGGTGGGTTTTAAAAGTCCAAATACTGGTTAAATACATAAAAAAAATTATCTTCTACTTCACTGAAATTCGTTTTTCACGGGTGGTCTTGGAACGCATCCCCTGCAAAAAATGAGGAATTACTGTAAACTTTTGTCCCCCATCCAGTGAAGGGCTACCAAAATTTTTACCACCACTTTGTGGCTGTGGCTTATGCAGGATGCCCTGCACTTTCTTTCAATATCTTCCAGTGCAAATTGGGTGCTCTGAGGTGGAGCTTCCCCACTGTATCTCCCCCCCATCCAGGCAGTAGCCCACTCCTGCCCCCACCCCAATTCTCCACCTGGACATTGTTTAAAATATTCCATGCATTTCCCTGCAAAAAAACCCCAAGTAGCTTATAAGTGTGATTGGCATGTAATGTGTTTAAGTGACAGCTTGCTTGGCTTCATGCTATCTACTGTCAACATTTTTAGACACAGAAAACATACAGGTCTTTCCTCATTTCCTACCATAGTCACAGTGAAGCCAAGTGCTACGTATCCTTGTCTAACTTATGGGAGACTTACGTTTGTCTCATTATCTCCATCTCTCTCCTCCTTTCTTTTCATCTCTATTCAATATTTTTCCATGGTGTCTCTTAAGGGTTTGTTATTTGCACTTCATCTCCTGCACTGTGCTGTGCACTATTGTTCAGTGCAAAAAAAACCCCTACTCCTTGTGCAGTGGACTGCCATATTTGGCGCTACCGGTGCACCTGCTTAGGCCATTGCAGGCGGGCGCATGCCTGTCAGCGTGAGATTTGGCTTCTTCGCATGTGCAGGAAGTGAAATTTTGCATGGGGACGCACATGCGAGCGAGATTTTGCTGATTTTTACCTATATTTTTGCTTCTGCGCATGCAAAAATATAGGTGAAAATTGCCGAAATCTTGCTTATGGAGCATCTTCATGTGAGATTTCGCTTGCTGCGCATGCACATAGGCCAAATCTTGCACAGGCACGCATCAGGGATGCACAGCTACATGCATATCCCAAAAGTCACTACCGAAACGTAGAACCTTATCGTTCCAATAGCAGGCCATCGGTGTCCCTATGCAGGGCCACCGATAGACCGGTACTACTGGGAGTGGTGTCACGGGCCCGGCGAAATTGAACAATTAGGGGGGCCCGCAGTCAGCAGCTCCTTGCACATGCGCAGACTGTACCCTCCCTCTTTTGCCGGCCGCCTGCCTGAGCCTCACCTCAGCAAAGTAAAAGGCCCGGCCAAATTGATTAGGTGAGGCAGGCGGCCCGGCTGGCAAAAGAGGGAGGGTACAGTCTGCGCATGTGCAAGGAGCTGCTGACTTGGCACCAGGAGGCTGGCCGGCGGGGGCGGGGCTCCCTAATTGTTCAATTTGGCTGGGCCTTTTACTTTGCTGAGGTGAGGCCCTCACCTCAGCAAAGTAAAAGGCCCGGCCAAATTGAACAATTAGGGGCAGCGGCGCCGGCAACGGGTCAGTGGAAGAGAAAGAGAATGGGAAGAAGGTGCTTCGGCCTCGGAGTTCGGTGACCACAGCTTGGCTGATCTTCTATAACATCAACATGACGGCCGGAATCCCACCCCCGCAAGGAAAGAAGGCAGGGAGGCCGGCAGATAGGCAGGGAGCCCCGATGGCAGCCGCGGAAGGAGCTCGGCCCTCCGGAAGCCAAGCTCCCCATCGCTATGGGAAGCCGACTGCTTCTCCTGCTGAGTCCAGTCCTCGCCCGGTGGCTTTCGGCTCCTCCCGCTGAGGAGCTGCAAGGCTGGCCCCGGAGCCCCGCTCGGCCAGCGTTCTCTCGTGCCCGGCGGGCTCCCCTTTCCTAAACCCCTGCCAGCCCCCTCATTCCCTTCCCGCCCTGCCCTCCTTCCCCGAGGCGTCCCTTGCCCATCATCCCCTGCCGGGCATGGGGGCTTCTGCCGCCGCCGCCTTCCGCAACGCCCCCCGAGGAGCCGCGTGGGTCTCCAGCCTTCTCCTGGTGAGTCACCGCGGCAAGGATGTGGGCGAGGGAGAAAGGGAAGAACCCGGCGCCTCGGGCGCTTCCCTCTTGCGGTAGAGGGGTAGGTGGTTTATGGGGAGCGGGGGAGGGAAGGAGCCGGCATAGTAAAAATCACAATTTCTTTCGTTGTTTTTTCTTTCTTTCTCTATTTCTCTCTTGCTCTTTCATTCTTTTTTCTTTATCTTGCTTTCTTTCTTTCTCTTGCTTTCTCTCCTTCCTTCCCTCTTTCCATTTCTTTCATTCCCCCTCTCTTTTTATTTCTCTTTCATTCTCTTTCTTTCCTCTTTCTTTCTTTCATTTCTTTTTCTTTCTCTCTTTCTCTGTTGCTCTTTCATTCTTTTTTTCTTTCTCTTGCTTTCTTTCTTCCTCTTTCTTTCTCTCCTTCCTTCCCTCCTTCCATTTCTTTCATTCCCCCTCTCTCTTTTTATTTCTTTCATTCTCTTTCTTTCTTTCTCTTTCTTGCTCTTTTTATTTCTCTCTTTTACCTTCCCTTCCTCTATTTCTTCTTTTCTTTCTCCTTCCTACCTTCTTCCCTCCCTCCCTTCCTTCAGTCCTTCCTCTCTTACTCTCCCCTTTCATAAGTTTCCTTCCTTCCTCTGTTCCTGTCCCTTCCCCCTTTCTTTCTTTCTTTCTTTCCTTCCCTCCCTCCATTTCTTGCTTTCCTTCTCCTTCCTCCCTTCTTTCCTCCCTCACTCCCTTCTTTCACTCCTTCCTCTCTTACTCTCCCCTTTCACACCTTTCCTTGCTTGCTTTGCACCCTTCCTCTGTTCCTGTCCCTTCCCTCTTTCCTTCCTTTCTTCCCACCCTCTGTCCATTCATTCACCCATTCCTCTCTTGATCGCCCCTTTTACCATTCCTTCCTTCCTTCCTTCCTTCCTTCCACCCTCCCTCCTTCCTTCATAGCTCGCCCTCGCCTTTCTTCCCTTCCTTCCAGATGGGAGTGCCCCCTCAAGACACCCGCCCGACTGCTGGTACCCTGCTTTTTCTCTCCCCTCGTCCTTTCCAGCTCCTCGCCGGTGGCTGCCGGGTGTGGGATCCCCCTCCCCTCGCTAGAAAGCACATGGTTTTGTCAACAAGAAGGGAGAAGTGCCAAGGAGCCGTAAATAAGCCTCGCTCTGCCTGACCGATGCCAGGAGGATCTTTCTTTCCCTTGTCACTCCCGCTTCTTTCTTTCTCCTGGACGAGTCCACACAATCGGCTTAACCCAGTTCCTGAAATAGCCTATGGCAGTGCTTCCCAACCTTGACAACTTGAAGATATCTGGACTTCAACTCCCAGAATTCCCCAGCCAGCATTCACTGGCTGGGGAATTCTGGGAGTTAAAGTCCAGATATCTTCAAGTTGCCAAGGTTGGGAAACACTGGCCTATGGGACCACCTCGCTTGGCGTGAAGCGGGAAATGATCCCCGGGGGATGGAGTGGCTTGGCGACTTAAAATAGTTTTAAAATGGCGGGGGGGGGCAGACACTTAGGCTGTATGGGCCCCCAAAATTCCTGATGGTGGCCCTGTCCCTATGGCAAAAAAAGCAGGTTCTCCAGGAGCACATGTTCCTCCCCCCAGCATCATTCCATGCCCCCCCCAAGGGGTGCCACCTCACTATTTGAGAAGCACTGCTTTAGGACAAAGTGTGTGAAGCAGAATTAAATCCCCAAGTTTTCTCACAGGGAATGCAGACAAGTCCAAATTTACCTATTCTTTCAATACTGTTTATTAGAGACATATATAATTTGACTATAGCAATATCATTTAGACTTATATACTGCTTCACAGTGCTTTTACAGCCCTCTCTAAGCAGTTTATAGAGTCAGCATATTGCCCCCAACAATCTGGATCCTCGTTTTACCCACCTGGGAAGGATGGAAGGCTGAGTCAACCTGGAGCCGGTGGTGAGATTGGAACTGCTGAACTACAGCTAGCAGTTAGCTGAAGTAGCCTGCAGTGCTGCACTCTAACCGCAGTTCCACCCCGGCTCTTAAAATTTCCAGGGACAGCAATTTTCAACCCTTGCTCTTTAGAGTAATATTTGTTTGTTTGTTTGTTTGTTTGTTTGTTTGTTTGTTAAAACATGTACAAGATAGCAGATATTGATAGAAACATAAACAAAAGAAAAGTAAGGTAAATTTGAACGATAGGACACTAAACCCTGTCATTCCCCAACCATCCAGTCAGAGCAGAAACAGCTTTTTGTCTTCAAAGAAAAAACAGTTGCCTCTTGAAAATAAAAGGGCCTCCCCTTCTTCCTTTCCCCTGCTTTGACTGCCACCCATGGCAAGCCAAGCAGAGAAGGGTGGGCTTGAAGCTGCAGGGGGTGGCCCCTTTACAGCCAATGAGCAGCAGAAGGTCCTATTTTAGTGGAGGCAGCATCTTTGTTCTGATGTCAGGACAGCAGTCCAAATGGCGGTCCCCCTGCTTTGAGCTGTCCTACTTTGTGCCACTAAAGATTACGACACTTTAGTGCTAGTGTCTGGCGCACCAAACAATCCCTTTATATAGACTTTTTAAAAAGCTTGCTAATCACTCATTGAACAGGTTCCCTCTGGATAATACTGACCTTTGTCCTGACCTTTGTCCTTATGGATGAAGACATTTTTATTTGTTCCCATGGATGGATTTCTGTATGTATGAATATTTTGACAATGCTGATTAGCTGATGAATAATATTTCCCACCTTCCTTCCTTACATGCAGATATTCCACTCAGAAATCTAACAATGAGTGAGTAAAGCTGAAACCCTATTATTTAGTCTGTCAGTCATCAAATTTCTGGGCTATCTAAGTCTAGAATGGTTTTGAATGGTTTCAGAAAGTAAAACTGGTGAGAGTAACATCATATGAAAAATAATAATAGCAGCCATCCAGAAAGAGAGCCAGCCAAGAAAAATACTTGCCCTATCCCCCAGTTTAAAAGTGTATGACTGTGTATTCACTAAAGTCCTAATAGAAGAATTGAATTTTAAGGTCTGTTTAAAGGGTGGAGGCTGTGCAAATTGGTGAAGGGGGAGGAGGCGGCAGACATATTTATTATCTATCTATCTATCTATCTATCTATCTATCTATCTATCTATCTATCTATCTATCATTTGGCGGGCCCCAGGGGAAGAGCCTTCTCTGTGGCAGCCCCGGCCCTCTGGAATCAACTCCCCCCAGAGATTAGAACTGCCCCCACCCTCCCTGTCTTTCGTAAACTACTCAAGACTCACTTATACCACCAGGCATGGGGGAGTTGAGACACCTTTCCCCCAGGCTTTTTTATACTTTGTTTTATGTTTGGTATGAATGTGCTGTTTGGTTTTTAAAATAATGATAGGGTTTTATATGTTTTTTAATATTAGATTTGTTCTACTACTATATTGTTTTTATTACTGTTGTGAGCCACCCCGAGTCTTCGGAGAGGGGTGCCATACAAATCTAATAAAATATAAATAATAAATATAATATAATATATTTGTCTGCCTGCCTGCCTGCCTGCCTACTTACTTACTTATTTGATTTCTATGCCACCCTTCTCCTTACCTACAACATATTAGAAACCCACATAAAATTGCATTCTAAAAAACCCACAGTTAAAAACTCAACAAACAGATTCATACGTCATCACATCCTACATTCATTCATTGGGCGGGACAAGACATCAAAGTTTCAATGGCCCCAAGCCTGCCGGCAGAGGTGGGTCTTCAGAGCTTTGCAGAAGGCAGGGAGAGTGGAGGCAGTACAAATATCTGAGGGGGACTTGTTCCAAAGGGCTGGGGCAGCCACAGAGAAGGCTCTTCCCCTAGGCCCTGCCAGGCAACATTATCTGGCTGACGGGACTTGGAGAAGGCTGACTCTGTGGGACCTGACCAGCCACTGGGATGTATGAGGCAGAAGACGGTGCCGTAAGTAAGCTGGTCCCATGCCATGTAGGGCTTAATAGGTAACAACCAACACTTTGAATTGTAGCCTGCAGTGCTGCACTCTAACCACTGTGCCACCCTAGTCTCTTAGTCTAGAGACTAATTGGCAACCAGTGCAGCACGCAGAGTGCTGCCGAGACATGGGGATGTCCCGGAAGGCCCACGATTCCTCGCACAGCTGCATTCTGTACTACCTGCTGCAATCTCCGAACACTCTTCAAAGGTAGCCCCATGCAGAGAGCATTGCAGTAGCCAAATCTCAAGGTGATATATTGTTCCAGTAGGCAAATGCAACAAACAGATTTGTGCCATGAATATGCCCCACCAAAAAATGGGGCAATGGATATGCAATAGAATGATAATTCTCCCTGGTTCTCCAGTGGCTTAAACAGGTACACACACACATTTTTCAAAATGGGAAGAACAGGAATAAAACTACTTAAAAAAAGAAATTATTTAAAAATTATACATCAAGAAAAATGTCCAACTAAAACAACGTGTAAAACCAGTAAACAACGACATGAATCATAATACCAAATTGAAACGATAAAATGGAAACATCGATTGACACAAATTTTGAACTACAAAGAAACTGAATAAATAATTTTATAAATCACTGATAAATGATGGCACTAGCAACTACGTCAAATACATAGGGATAAAACTTCAGGAAAATCTATACCACCTATATGCTTAAACCACAGGTCACAAAACATAGAAGCCCCAGCTCTAACGCTGGCCCCCCACACTCTTCTTACTACTCTTTCCTTGCTCTATTTTTCTATTCGTCCTCCTCTTGTATTTCTTTCCCTTCTTTCTAAATCCCTTTCCCTTTCTTTCCCTCTCCTCCCCCAATCACGCATGCTATATAAGTAAACTATAATTTCTAGAATGTACGTTATATATATTCCCTTTATTTTTCTGTACCCTGTTTTTAATGTATATAACCAATAAACATATTTAAAAAACAAACAAGCAAACAAAAAACAGGAACACACACACATTTTTCAGAATGGGAAGAACAGGAATAAAACTACTTAAAATATGAGGTATGGGGAAAATGAGGTACTGGGAAGGATTGGAGTTTTCGTGGCATTCTGTACAGTTGTAGATATGGTTGTGTAGTTTTCTCCCTTTCCCAGGGATTCCGTTTAGCATTTTTTTGCTCCTACTGAGCTTAGCACATTTCTCTTGTTATTTTGTCATAATTCTGTCCAAACACTGGCCAAAGACACGGGTCACCAGTATGCATTCTTTGCTTACAAAGCTGTTTGGAGTTGACAGATCATCAGCATCAAATTAGCAGCATTAAAACTTATTTTTCTATTTTCAGGGGAGAAAAAAATCATGAGGCAGCATTTGTAACCACCCAGGAAATGTCTCCACAAGGGATGATGAGAATTCAGGAGCTTTATCGCTTTGGATGCAGTTATAAGCTCGGATCATACGGCATGCCAGGGTTAATCCACAGTGCAGTTGCCATAGTTGTGGCTTAGCACATGTTGTTTATGTGATCGTAACCAAATTTGGCTTATTGAGCAGATCACAGCTAAGCAAACTGTAGCTTAGTGCAATGTGAGATCCTTATCAAAGAGAAGCAGGATGAGCAAATTTCAGAAATAGAAATCGCCCTAATTTGCTTATCTCTCTGTATGTTCCCATACGCATTGCCTTGCTTTGGGATCATCAGAATGTGCAACACTCAGTGCCTGTCCTATTTATAGTTATTTTTGACATGAGAATAATGGGTCTCCATAACTTACTACAAGTGCTACGTTGCAAAACTGTTCATTAAATAATTTACTTAAAAGCATGTATAAGTTCAATACGAGTTGGGTAAAGGCTTCTATACTGGGAAAAAAATCCTTGGGGAAGGATGGACATTATGATATCTATGTTGTTTCTTTCAATAAAAGCCATTTTCCCAATATCAGAAAGGTATGTTCTCACCACCTTAATGCCAAGTGCCATTCTTTTATGAAATAACAGTTTCCATTAAAAGTCTATGGAGATTCTCAGTCAATCAGGTCATGGTTGAAAAAAGAGCCAACTGGACTTTATGGTTTTCCTTCGTCTCATCCAAGGAGCTGCTTCAGCTCGAAAAAAAGCACCTTTGGGATTTCCATTAAAAGCTTCTGCTATTCAGTTACCAAGGAATAAATCTTACAGTATCCTCACTTCCTCTTCCTTGACAGTGGCACCATGCATAACAAACTAGATTTCAATGGCCAGCATAGCTTCAAATCTCTGTGTAGCTGATGTGCCTTTACATTCTACGTAAGAAGGTATCTTGTCTTACAAGGATGGCCTCACACTGCAGAAGGGATGGTAAACGGAATGATTTCACTAGTCAGATGTGGAATGTGTGTCTTTCTACTACACTGGGAAAATAGCAAAGGGTGTTCACCATTTCACACCTGCTGGGTGAATATAGTGCGGGCGTCCTTGAGTTAGTCTTTCTTCACTGGGTGGGCCAAGCGTCTGTCTAAGCAGGAAGTGGAGATTTAATTAAGATACGGCATTTTGGAAGAGCCGTCCCAATCTTTAGCGTTCACTGAAATAAAGATAAGACTGTAAATATTTGATTTGGAGAGTCAGTTCAAGAGGGATTTGTACCAGCCAGCAATTTGCTTTGGATTTCTGAATCATATCACCAAAGCAGTTTGAACAATGAAAAATATGCTCTTGATCAATTCAGAAAATTCAGATCCAATTTGGAAATGAAACAGGGTTTTTTTTCCCCTCTAGCACTTTTTTTTTCTGAATTAATCTCACTGTTCAAATCAAATCAATTCCATTTTCAGAGTTAATTAAAAAATCCCACTTGGTTTGGATAGATTTCTAAATTGATTTGAAGGTCTAAATTAATCAAATTTGACTTTTTAACTTTGTTCAGAAGTTTGAATGGGATCAAGACTGATTCATCTATCAATCTCCCACCCTCAAATTGATTTCCAGGATCAGATACAATCCAATCTGTGCCTGAAGCAGTAGGACAAAAAAAAGGAAGATGTAACAATAGAGTTTTATTCCTTTTCCTGATAAACGCTTTGACATAAAATTCAACAAGATTCACTTTGTGGCAATATAGGCAGTAACCAAATGTAGTAAATAGTAATAATACAATTCAGAATCCAGCTATAGGGTATGAATAGAAAAAAACGATTCCCTTGTAATATTTAGTTAAGGTCCTCCAAATAACATTTAAAGCTAGTAGAAACATATCTTTTTCCTTCCCGTTATTAGTGACTTAGACCACTACAGTTTTAGAAAATAAAACACAGTTCAGACCTCTTGGTTATTTCCAATTTTTGGAAAGTGATCTGTGGCTCAAGTTGCTAAGTTAAACTCATGAGCTGTTTAGCCACTTTCTCTCAGTATGGAGTGTACCACAGGGAAAAGCTTTAGCTGCACAAGTAAGTATAGAAATAAGTAGCCTTTAGTGGTTGTGTTCTTTTGCTCAAGTACCTATGCCAACATTTGCTTGAGTGGGCTCTTAAGTATCCCCCTGGTGGAATAATCAAGGCATTGTAGGGATGTTTTAGAAACCCAAGCTTTGTGTGCTACTCAGCACAACTCCAATAAGCCTATAGCCCCCTGAGTGCAGTAGATAATGCTGTCAAGTTGTCAATTCTGAAGTAAGAGGATTTTTGACAGGACACATTTTGCCAATTTAGAAGAGGTTCATAACCTACCCCACCTCAATTATCAGCTGTATTTAGGAACTTTTTATTTTTTATTTTATTATTAGAGTTGAAAGGGACCATGCAGGCCATCTAGTCCAACCCCCTGTTCAAGCAGGAGACCCTACAGCACCTCAGTCAGATGGCAGTCCAGTCTCTTTTTGAATGTGTCAAGTGTTGGGGCATTCACAACCTCTGCTGGCAAGCCGTTCCACTGGTTGATCACTCGCACCGTCAGAAAGTTCTTCCTTATTTCCAGGTTGAATCTCTCCTTGGTCAGCTTCCATCTGTTGCTTCTGGTCTGGCCCTCTGGTGCCCTGGAAAACAGTATGACCCCCTCCTCTATGTGGCAATCCCTCAAGTACCTGAATACTGCTATCATGTCCCCTCTGGCCCTCCTTTTCGCTAGACTCTTCATGTAATCTTTCTTTGTATGTCTTGGTTTCCAGTCCCCTTATCATTCTGGTTGCTCTCTTCTGAACTTTCTCTAGGGTTTCAATATCCTATTTACAGCGAGGTGACCAAAATTGAATGCAGTACTCCAGGTGTGGTCTGACTAGGGAATTATATAGTGGTATTAGTATTTCCTTAGTCTTGGAGTGTATCCCTCTGTTGATGCAGTTTAAGATTGTGTTGGGGGTTTTTGGCCACTGCTGCACATTGCTGCCTCTTATTTAGTTGGTTATCCACCAAGACTCCGAGATCACTTTCACAGTCACTACTGCTAAGTGAGGTTCCTCCCAGTCTGTAGGCGTGTCTAGGGTTTTTCTTTCCTAGGTGTAAGATCCTGCTTTTCTCAACATTGAACTTCACTTTGTTAGTTTGAGCCCACAGTACCAATCTATTGAGATTTTTCTTTTAACTCAGTTAAACTGTTTCTGGTTCAGGGCAATCTGTTTAATGTTGGTTTTGGGGTGCTATATCACTGTTGAGAACATTGGCCTCACACTCCTTCTAATTCTTCTGTCCTCCTTCCCCCATAAAGTTTCAGCCATCACAGAATTGCCCACAAGGTTATATGCTGCAACGTCCTGCCTGTCACGACTACTTCAGCTTCAACCACAACAACACAAGAACACACAACAGATTTAAACTTAATATTAACCGCTCCAAACTTGACTGTAAAAAATATGACTTCAGTAACCGAGTTGTCGAAATGTGGAACTCATTACCGGATTCCATAGTGTCATCCCCAAACCCCCAACACTTTACCCTTAGATTATCTACGGTTGACCTATCCAGATTCCTAAGAGGTCAGTAAGGGGTGAGTACAAGTGCACTAGAGTGCCTTCCATCTCCTGTCCTATTGCTCTCCTATATCTCCTATACCTTTCTTCTATTCCTATATCTCTTCTTCTATTCTTTCATTGATATGTTCTATTACTATATCTTCTTTTGTATTATTTCTTAGATATATTTTACTATGAGTATCTCCTCTATAACCTTCATCATGTATTTTACTATGTGTATATAGATATATACCCACTAAAACACTCATTGTGTATTGGACAAAATAAATAAATAAATAAAATAAATAATTATTGTCTGCAGGTTAAGCCCTGCAAAAGGAAAAGAAAACCCGGAGAAAAGAAAACCCAGAGTTGGTTGAAACTGCTTTTGTGGAGTTTAAGGGCTACCAAAATTTTTACTACCACATTGTGAGCGTGGCTTATGCAGGATGCTCTGCATTTTCTTTCAACTTCTTTCAGTGCAAATTGAGTGCTCTGGGGTGGAGCTCCATTTTTGCTACCCCACTGCCCACCCCTTGATTCTGGATATGGTATACTGGGGGAAGCTCTTCATTAAAAAGTCAATCTAGTTTGCTCTACACACAAGTTATTTATAAAATTACCATAATAAGAACAACCTATCATTAAAGCACCTGGTCAACAGTTTTGATAATATAAGAAATTCTTAAATCTGATTGTGGGAGAAATGATTGTGACAAGAGCAAGACTCGATTCAAAAGTGCAAGACACAGGCTTTCCACATACTTATAATCTCCATCAAAGGAAAACAGTATAAACTAATTTGTGTGGAACAGGATTTTGCAAATTTTTATGCATACCTTTTGTAACTAGCTATGTGCAGTAACAACCTTGGGTTAACTCTGGTTGAAAAGTTGTGTTCATATGCATTAATTATCTTGGCAGATTTGTGTGGGTTTCATATGCATCAGTATATATGAAAATGTTAGGGGAAAGTGTGAATTGTCCTTGTAACTTTTCATATTACATACATAAGAAAGAAATGATTTAGGGAACAGCACTTAAGTAAAATTGATGGATCAGCCAGACAGCAGAGATTAAAAGTAGCAGTTGTGCGCACCTTAAAAATAGTACATTATTAGAAAGTTGTTTTGGCCCAAATAAACTTTGTAATATCTGCCAACCTTCACAAAGTGCCACAACTTTGTAAATGAGATAGATGAGATAAAATCACTTTAATTCTATTTGAATGGAACCATTCTGGAAGTGGTGACTGGATATTAAAATCTTACCAGCAGCCACTAGAGGGAGACTTGGGCCCACATATATATGTCACAACATTTTTGAGGAGCTACTTATCTAGTCTTTTTGATTAGCCATCATTCAGCTGCCAACTAAAGGGGCACAAACATTTGTTTGGAATTTGAATCATTCAAAATTATTTCCATCTGGGAAGCAATACCAGCAAATTTCATGACATAATTCTGCCACTGTAATCAATAGCATGAATCAAATATTGAAATACATCTTGCTTATTGGATTTCTACCCCAAAATGGTGTAAAGGCATCTAGTAGCATTTTTTAAAAATGTCCAAAAAGACCCTGGGCATTCAGTGAAAATAAGTTCCATTTAATAGAGAAGGAGATCCTTCCGAGAATTATAAGAAGAATCAACATAAAGGAATTGGAAATTTCAAGGATTCTGAGACATGCTGGGAAAATGTATATTTTAATCTACTTTAACAGATTGTTGAACTTGAGCCAAACTTTGTCATTTCAGTCCCAGGATTTAACTCTAGAATAGATGAGACATCCTAAGAACACAGATGCAGGGTGCTCACCACTATATTAAGTATCTATAGCAAGTTGCACTTTTTAAATATCAAAATGGGTCTAGGAATCAGAAAATATGGGGGTTTATGTAGGTTTTGAATAAGCACTTTATTTTTTAAAAAAAAGATGTAGACCTTCAAACAACTTCACTGCCTTGAGAACTCTTTTGAAAATGAATAAAACTAGTTGGATCCTTAATTTGGGGATAAATATGTAACTTATTCACAAATGACACCAGTATCAAGAGTTAGCTAGAAAAGTGATCAAATGTGCAGAATGTAACTGAATTGCAACAGATGATAAAATTTAAACAGACTATAAAGAGTGCCAACCCGTTTCTTAATTGGGTAACTTGGCAACAGATAACAAGAGGAGATCCATCACATAAAAGTGTTAGCTAGATAGATAACTTATGGTGGGGGTGGAGAGCTTGTCTTCTATCCAAATTGACAGTAACCACCTATGAGTAAAATATTTGGACCATGGGAGAAGCAAATAGGTTGTGGCAATTATCCCATTGAACTGCCATGACAATTCTTAAGGCTGTTTGGGAAGGGCCTACAATTAAATCAGCAAGCATCATAGTGTAATTCTTTCATATTCCTCTATTTCCCCTATTTTGGTTTTTTTTCCTTTAATATTAGATTTGTTCCATTATAACATTGTTTTTTATGGTTGTTGTGAGCCGCCCCGAGTCTTCGGAGAGGGGCGGCATACAAATCTAATAAATTATTATTATTATTATTATTATTATTATTATTATTATTATTATTATTATTTCAAACACTGGAAGCAATTCTGGGTAGGATGAAGAGCTGAAGAAAGTATTTAATAAAAGGAGGTGTTAATGAAAGAAAGCTCTCCTACCTATCTACCTGAATGAAAATACAGTATGTCAAGAAACCAAGGCGTGGGGGTCATTTAGAAAGTAATTTGGGTGGGGGTACATGCTGAGATTTAGTAAACTGACAGCACTTTAAAAAATGAAATAGCCCATCACCTCCAACATATGTTCCTACACTATATAGCTGAGGGTCCTCTGCTGAAAATGATTGACAGGGAAGTTCTTGGCAAACAAAGAGAAACAAATGCTCTCATTTAACATGGAGCTGATCTTAAGAATTAATTGTCGCAAGGTCTGCTTGGTTTGCCATCCTGGAAGTTGTTTTTAAAAAGAGTAACACCTTCCTAGGAGTTATCAATCAATGACGACCCCCCCCCCCCCAAAAAAAATATCACACAGAGTCAAACTAACAGGTTTCTGTTTGTGTTTGTGTTTGACAGGCTTGTGTCTGAGTCCTTCCGGACTGGGCGGCATAGAAATCGAATAAATAACTAAAACACGGAAGCTGGATCTATCTATCTATCTATCTATCTATCTATCTATCTATCTATCTATCTATCATTTATCTATCTACCTATCTATCTATCATCTATCTGTCTGTCTGCCTATCTATCTATCTATCTACCTACCTACCTACCTACCTTTCTATCTGTCTGTCTGTCTGTCTGTCTATCTGTCTATCTGTCTATCTATCTATCTATCTATCTATCTATCTATCTATCTATCATTTATCTATCTACCTATCTATCTATCATCTATCTGTCTGTCTGCCTATCTATCTATCTACCTACCTACCTACCTACCTACCTTTCTATCTGTCTGTCTGTCTGTCTATCTGTCTATCTGTCTATCTGTCTATCTGTCTATCTGTCTATCTGTCTATCTTTCTATCTTTCTTTCTATCTATCTATCTATCTTTCTTTCTATCTATCTACCTACCTACTTACCTTTCTATCTATCTATCATCTATCTATCTGTCTATCTATCTATCTTTCTATCTATCTATCTATCTATCTATCTATCTATCTATCTATCTACCTACCTACCTACCTACCTACCTACCTACCTACCTACCTAAGTTGAAAGGGACCTTACAGGTAATCTAGTCCAACCCCCTGCTCAAGCAGGAATCTACACCACCCCAATCAGATGGCAGCCCAATCTCCTCTTGAATGGGGCGTTCACAACCTCTGCTGACAGGCTGTTCCATTGGTCAATCGCCCTCACAGTCAAAAAGTTCTTCCTTATTTCCAGGCTGAATCTCTCCTTGGTCAGTTTCCATCCTTTGCTGCTGATCTGGCTCCCTGGTGCCTTGGAGAATAGTGTGACTCTCTCCTCTGTGTGGCAACCTTTCAAGTACCCATGTGCTGCTATCCTGTCCCCTCTGGCCCTCCTTTTTGCTAGACTATCCATGCCCAGTTCCAGTAACCTCTCTTCTTGTGGAGTGTTACTACCGCCTCCCTCTCACTACCATCCCTAAAGAGTAAGCATCAGAGAGCACCTGGCCTTTGGGGATAGAAGCCAAAGAGGGCTGTGGAATAGAGCCACAGGTCTTCAACCTTGGCAAGTTTAAAACTTGGGACTTCAACTCCTAGAATTCCTCAGCCAGCAAGCTGGCTGAGGAATTCTAGGAGTCGAAGTCCACAAGTCTTAAACTTGCCAAGGTTGGAAACCCCTGGAATAGGGGATGGGGGGGGGCGCATCTTGGAGGGCCCAGCTTGGTTTGCAGGCCCACTGCAGGCTTGGGAGCAGCCCTCCCTCCTCGAGCGGAGCGCACATGGCCAGCCTAGCGGATGACGGCCCCCCTGAGTCAGCCTGAGCTACCGCCCGCCGCCGCCCACCCGCACCCCTCGCCGTCTGTCTCTCCATCTTGTGATATTTCACTCCGGAGGCAGCGAGGCAAACAAACCGCGGCGCCAGATTGTGCAGAAGAGCCCTTCCCAGCCCTCCCGAGGCTCTCGAGAGTTCCTCCACCGGCGCGGGTGGGCGGGGTCGCGAATCCGCCTCCCTCCCAAGCCGAGAGGCGCGCGCGGGTGCGCGCGTGCGTTCCCTGGGGGGTCCCCCGGACTTGCCCCTGTCAATCAGCGACGCCCCTGTCAATCAGCGACGCGCGTCCCCTAATAAATGACAGCCGCGGCCCACTCCGCTGCATTGGGAAGATGAGGTCATTTCTTTTTTACACCCCGAGTTTTCCGTCTCCCCCCCTTTTCCCCCACCCCTCCGTTACTTAATGCAGATTATGAGGCTCCCGCGCGTACATTCTGCCACCCGAATTGGAAGAGAGAAAGAGAGAAAGAAAAAAGAAAGAAACGCGAAAAGAAAGGCGGCGCGTTCCAAGTTAGAATCGCTAAAGCTGTTCGCCGTAGGCTGGTGGGGGGGGGGGGGGGGTTGGTCAGAAGCGAACGCTTTGGTTAAAGCCTAAGAATGTGGGGTTTGCCCGGAGTTCAAATGCATGGAAATTCTGGAAATTGAAATGAAAATTCTCATGAGCGCTGGTCGGTTACTTGGCTTTGGTGCGGATGTTGCCACCCGAATAGAATAGAATGGAATAGAATAGAATAGAATAAGAGAAGAGAAGATAATGCTTTATTGGCCAAGTGTGATTGGACACACAAGGAATTTGTCTTGGGTGCATATGCTCTCAGTGTACATTTAAAAGAAAAA
The DNA here is from genome assembly GCF_031021105.1 of Erythrolamprus reginae. NCBI lineage: Eukaryota > Metazoa > Chordata > Lepidosauria > Squamata > Dipsadidae > Erythrolamprus > Erythrolamprus reginae. The sequence goes on along the minus strand of NC_091950.1, from coordinate 143,161,496 downwards.
GACCAGATCCCCAAATCCTTCGTCCTCTGAAGCAACGTAGAATAACACGGGGAATGTCCATCCTTCCAGTCATGTCGCTGCCTTTTCATTTTCATTTTTTTATTTTTAGGATACTCTTAAAGTTCTCGCCCAGTGACCGAGATTGACCACTGAATAAACACGCGTTGTCAACCGGTAATCCTAAATCCAGGGCTACGCGGGAATCAGTCGCAGTTCAGCGGACGCTAACTTCCAGGAAACACAGAGAGAAGGACGTCGGTTCGAGTTGTTGATCTTGGCTACTATGGTCAGAAAGTGGAGGTGGGAAGGAAGAGAATGGGAATTGGAGTAGCGTGTTTGATCTGTGTCTTCCCGGAGGTGATGGACTGACTGACTCCAAACACCCGAGGCCAGGGGTGAAATCCATCAGGTTCCGACAGGTTCTGGAGAACCGGGAGAGGAAATTTTGAGTAGTTCAGAGAACCGGCAAATACCACCTCTGATTGGTCCCAGAGTTGGGTGGGAATGGAAATTTTGCAGTATCCTTCCCCTGGAGTGGGGAGGGAATCGGGGTTTTGCAGTACCCTTCCCCAGCCATACCCAGCAAGCCACGCCTACACAACCGGTTGTAAAAATTTTGATTTTACCACCAAACAGCCTAAGAACTTGGTGTCGGGGTTCCGGGGGGGAGTCGTGATAAGCCATTTTAGCGTGTTCAGAGCGCATCTCCCAGCGAGGTCCCTGCGAGAGGTCAATTCAGATGCTCCCTTTTCTTCTACAGAGGAGGCTGATCTGAGATGTTCAAGGCATCCCAAAGAGAGATGGGGGGGAAGGGAATGTCCTGCTGATGTTGTTGGGATTGCCCCCTCCTCTCCTCAAAAGGAGATTGAGGGGCGGCGGGTAACTGTATTTAAACACTCCAAATGGAGAGCGCCACTCAAGTCCAGCTCCAGCTTAAATAACCCCTAGGACCCGCTCTTCTCTTGTCCCTTCGTGCGCTTCCACAGACCTCACGGACTCCGAGGAGATTGGCTCTCCCGAAGACCGCAGCCCTAAAACCTTTGCGCCCCTCCAGCTTTCTTTGGGGGCGGGCAAGGTTTCCCCTCCCATCTCCCCCCCACTCCCCCCCCCGTGGAACTTGGCAAGTGAATTGGCCCCGAACGATCGCACTAAACGATAGAGGAGGAGGAGGAGGCGGTGGGTGCGCGCTATTTCCTTTCCTAGGAGAGCAGAGATTATTGGCAGGGGAGTCGTTGGCAGAATTTCCCACCAGCTGGCGCCTATTCCAGGTTATCGCTTACCCGGGATGCTGCTTCTCCTTCTCCTTTCCGCGGCTTCTTCTAAAGCTTGGGTGCTTTATTTGTTTATTTATTTATTTGGAGTAACTGGGTTTCTCTAGGTAATAGCTTTCAGGTCCTCTTTGCCAGCGCCGTCATTTCTCAGGGAGGTCGTGAAACCTGGCTGATTTGCAGTTTAGCCCCCTGTGCGGCTCCATCTATTGTGGAGAGTTTAACTTTGATTAATTAAATCACATATTATGTCTATGTATTATTTATTGATTATTTATATGAACATGCCGCCCAACTCCCGAAGAACTCTGGGCAGCTTCCAACAGGTTAAAAAAAACATTTCTAAAAGAGTAAAAAAAAACCAATTTATTAATAAAACCCCTATTAAGATAAAACATTCTTCATTCATATCCAAATGACTCATACATCAGCATGCCTACCCAGTGGTATGTCAGGGACTTCTAGAGATACCCTGAAGGGTATCACAAAGTGGCAAGCTATATTTTAGCCCAGCTTATCACGCCAATATCTTCCCAGTTTAACCCGGAAGGTGAGATAATTCAATGGCCCATGCTTGACTGTGTCTCATAAACTCAGACTTCCTCTTGCCCTGTGACTTTTCATAAAAGAAACTCAACTTTTGTTGTCTCAAGTGCCAAAGGTGGGTAATGCAGGACCTTCCCTATGAATAATTCGCTTCATGCTGGATCAGGGAAAAGGGAGCAAACCAAACGATGCCCCCACCCCAAAGTGGGACTCATCCACCTCTCACCGTGTGCTTCTTTCCCTTTGGCTAAAAGATGGCCCCTTATGTTAAGGCTAAGTATGGCCGATAAGTACACCTCCTTTGCATACCCCATTCCCACCCTGCCCTCCCCAGGTTTTGCCCTCCCCAGGAAGCCTCTGGAGCCTGGGGAGGGTGAAAAACAGGCTTAAAGGGCCCACCGAAAGTTGGGAAATGGGATGTTTCTGGCCTCCAGAGGGTATGGGGGGCAGGGAAGCAATGTTTGCCCTCCCCAAGCATTGAATTATATGTGTGGGCACTCAGCAGGCACAATAGTGTGTGCGCACACGTTTTCGGCACCCAAGGGAAAAAAGGTTCGCCATCACTGCCCTAGGAAAATAGGTTAAACTGAGAAATAACGTCTCCATGGAATATCATTGCTGAGTACCGATTAGAATCCAGGTCCTAGTTTGTCATTGTAAACCCCGCACCTCATTGGCGTTGGGCCATGCATGTTTCACGGGTTTTCTAAGAGATTCAGGGATAGGCCCCTTCACCCTTGGGTGATAACAGACTCCAGGATGTGTGGTTTGGGTGTAAGGACCAGCTAAACTCTCGCGGCCTGTTTATATTGTACTTCGAACCTGCCATTCAGCTAGAATCCCGCAGGAGGAAGCGGTGCACTGCAACCCAGCGCTCGCTCCATAAAAAAAGAAGTTATGCCTGAGCGTCGCCGTTGTCCATCGGAAGGACGAGCTTCTGCTTTCTGGAGAGGCAGGACTTGACTGCTGATGCCAGGCTAAGCCCCTCCCTCCGTCCCTCGCTCCCTTCTTCCTTCTTAAACCAACCGCTGTAGGAATTTCGAAAAGAGAAACAGAAATGCGTCCTGAAGAGATACGCACGTATTCTGGGCATGAATCCAACTAGGGTTTGTTGTTTTTTTGTTCCCATTAGAAAGCGAGGATTGCGCGCTGCAAATTATTATTAGCGGATGTGGAACTTCAGTTCGCAAAGTTGCAAGTAACCAACTGCTGGCAGCAAGCGAATGGAAACAAAGCGTTCCCTTGCATTTTCAGAAGGCCCCGGGTTTCATATTAGAGGCCCCGGGTTCACCACGCTGCTTTCCCGGAGCTATAGTTTCAGGGGTCTCCAACCTTGGCAACTTTAAGCCTGGCGGGCTTCAACTCCCAGAATTCCCCCGCCAGCAAAGCTATAGATCAGTTACAAGCTATAGATCAGGGGTCTCCAACCAAGGCAACTTTAGATATTTAGAAGCTATAGATCAGAGATCTTTAGAAGCTATAGACCACGGGTCTGATCTCCAACCTTGGCAACTTTAAGCCTGGCGGACTTCAATTCCCGGAATTCCCCGGCCAGCGAAGCGTTAGATCTCCAACCTTGCCAACTTTAAGCCTGGTAGATTTCAACTCCCAGAATTCCCCAGCCAGCAATTTCTTCCAAAATTTCCCCTGTTGTCTGGGGAATTCTGGGAGTTGAAGTCCGCCAGGCTTATAGTTGCCAGAGTTGGAGACCCCTGCTATAGATAGGCAACTCAGCAGTTTCCATCAACGTTGCCAATGCGAAGGCGGCCTTCTCTCGGGAGCTGTCCTTCAGCACCATCCGGAGGGTCCAAGTTCCAGATCGCCGCGTGAAACTTTCTTCTTTCTCCTCGCTGCAAACTGACCACACACATTTGTTAATCCTGCTCCAATTACTGTAGGATTTCAGCTACAATCCTTCATCCCTTCGGTCTTCGGGTCATGAAATGGGAAAGACTAGGAGAAGGCGCCCTGCAAATATAGTCCTCCTGGGGAAAGCGGGACCTTTCATTCCTTCCCATATATTCTGAACGATATCGCTAAACTCCGGTTGCTCCGACTCCCCAACTTTTAAAATTCCGACGCCAGTGTTCCCAAACATATCCTCTTTGATTTCGGCGGGACAAGCCAGAGTCTGTGGCATGGAGGTGTATTCCCACTCATGCACTCGCCTGATTTTCCCAACTGAGATTTCTCAACCACGTTGGACACCACTCTTCCCTGCAAGGCCCTTCCTCCTCGTTTTCACTCGACCTTTGTCAGGAAAAAGTTTTAACTCGGCCTCACCCACCCCTTCCTAAGAGCCTGGCTAGAACTTGGATTCAGAGCACACACCCATTACAAGCCTTCCGCTTCTCCCAATCGCCGGAGTCCCGCGTTTGGAGCAGTGGGAACAGGTGCGCTAGAGGCGCATGCTCAGATTTTTCTACCGCATCCCAAGCATCCCTCAACTTTAGTCAACCAGCCCATTCAGCGGCAACGTTTTAAGTCCCACCGAGCCGCGAGGCAATGTCTCCAGCCAGCAGGATTGCAAAGGCTTGAGATCGACCGGGCTTTATTTTCTAAGCCAATGCTGAAAAGGCAGACCGAGATGCCCGGGCGTGGATGGAAATGGGAATTGATCCGGATTAATAAACCCAAAGGTGATGTATCTGCGGCGCTGCGTCTCACGCCGTTGCTTTTTCTGCTTTGGGCAAAAGGGGCAACGGGGTTCAAGCCACCCGGGGGACCCCCAGACGCGATGACGCCTGAAAGGAGGGGCTAGGCGCGTAGGGCTGGAGGAGTGCTCACTGCAGGGCGGGCGGGCGAGCGAGCGCGCTGGTGGCCTGTTCGGGAGTGGGCGAGGAGGGCCCTCCCGTTCTGCAAAGGGTTAAAGCAGCAGCGGAGAAGGCGGAGCCCGGCCCGGCCCCGAGAATAAGGCGCCGCCGCCTGCCTCCCTTCCCTCCCTTTGGCGGTGCGGTCGGCTGAGCCGCGGAGGTGCGCCTAAAGCCGAGCCCATGGTCCCCGAAGGCTCCTCCGCGATGGAACCTCCGTCCGGCAGTTCTCGCCGGAGGAACGGAGGCTAACGGGACTCATGGTCGTCCCGGAGGGCCATGAGTCCCCCCATGAGATCGTAGAAGAGCTGAGCCCGACGAACCAAGCGGCTCCGGCCGGCAAGGATCCCTCGCTTTAGGGATCCTCGGAACGATTCCGCCAGGGATTCGACCCACCGCGCGCTCCCCCGTCGCGCCCCTCCCTGTCCCCGCCTCCTCCTCCTCCTTCCTCTTTATTCTTCTCCGGAGCTTCTGCTTTTTTGGACTCTTCTGCCGCCAGCCACTCCGTCCGCTAGAATCTGCTTGGCACCATGCTGCTCCGTCTAGGATCCACTCTGTACGGTAAGGGACAGCCGGGTCCGCTCCGGCTACTGCGTCCGGCGCGAGACGGCTTTTTTCTTCTTCTTCTTCGGGACCAGGAGTCGGATCGACTCGATTTACGCTGGAGAAGGGAGAGAAAGCGCGGAGCGGCAAAGCGGCAGGACCTCGCTTGGGGAGAAGGGCCGTTTAAGCGCCCGCGAAAGAGCTTGACCGGGAGAGGGATCGACTGGCGAAGGGATCGACTTGGGGCAGGAACCGGGAGCCCTTCTGGCTCCTTTCGGACCCCCCTGGGAGGGGTCCGAAAGGAGGACGGCGGGCGCCTCCCGTGGGAAGATCCTCCCTGCCCAGTTGCGAACAGTTGGAAATCTCCGGCTGCTGTTTTTCGGACGAGAGCTGCGGGGCCTCGTGCGGAAGGGATCCGGTTTCCGCCGTCACGGAAGGCGCTGGACCGCAACGGGAGCAAAGTGGGGGAGGGGGAGGGGAGGGGCAGGTTCTCCTTTCCCCGCCTCAGCTGTGTAGGACACCCCCCCCCCCCAGGCGGAGGGAGAACTCGCCCGCCGCTTTGGATCGCGTCTAAAGCTTTCCCGAGCCCCCCTCCCACGAGAAAGAACGGGGGGGGGGGCTCTCTCCGCTGAGAAAGTGATAGTGAAGGATGGAGAAGGGGGGGGGATGTCACTACTTAGCAGCATAGAAAGAGCAGGTGGGGGGAGGGTCACAGGGTGCATTTATGTAGGGAACCTTCCCTGGAGTGGCTTTCTTGGTTGGGAAAGACTCTCCGCCCTCACTTAATTCATTGGCCAAAGAACCATACGGCAGAAGCCCGAGGAGAGTGCTCTAAATGCAATGACCAGCCACCGCCTGGACAACTGTGTAGCCCATTAGGCGCCACCAGAAGGACCAGAGTTTAAGATAAAATTCTCCAGGAGGACACGGTGCCCTCCTGGAGGAAAAATAAGGGGGGGGGGGCGGAGTTTATGCTCAGCTCTGTTTCTTGCCTTTTTATATAGCCTGGTCTTCAATGGGTTACACAACCACAGGCAGCTGCTTATTTGAGGGGTGATAAATTATGGAGGCAAAAAGAGTTTGGGCTTCATTCACGTCACCAGCCGTGTCAGACTCGTCACTGCCAGCCTCTCTCTCAAAAAACACCACCTTTATCCCCTATGCCTGTGATGTTGTTGGGGGTTTTTTTGGTTGTTGTTGCTTCCATGCCAGTCAGATGATGAGCAGAGGTCAGCAGTTGCCTATCTTGTCCCGTTTGGTGGCCAGAGTCTTCTGCCACCGGCTGAATTGAAAAGCAGTAGATCCCCACAGCTACTTATGTTGATCCTTTCAGAATGGACTTTGCCTTGGTTCACTTGGACCTAGCGTGGTTTCTAAAGGGATTTGGCTAAAGCTGAGCATCACTGTTTGGGTTGTCCATTCAAGGATATTGAGAAATTGTTCACAGCTTCAGGAAACATTGCAAGCAGCCCTCCAGAAAATGGATTTTTAAAGTCCTGGCAACTGTTAAGTTTTCCTCAGAGACCTGAAGGGACATGAAGATCCCCTTGAAAATGGAACCATGAGAGAGACAGCCAATATCTTCCTTTGGACTTTTTCAAATGACTCATTGGCCACCTTGACAATAGAGAGTAGCAACTGGAGAGAATTAGACGAGGCTTCCTATTGAGAGGAGCAACTGGAGAATTAGTTCGAATTCCTGAAGAGACTTGATCTGGCCCAACATCCACCAGCCGTCCCTGTAAAAAAAAAAAAAGGTTATAGACGATGAGTAAAGAATAGGAACATGGTGGTGAGAATGAAAAGTCTTCATTGTTAAAAAGAAGATTCTAGTGATACGATGGGAGAACGTCTCATCCCTGGCTCATTAACACATGGAGCCACGGGCACATATTGAATTCTGATCTGGCATCAATTGTGGGATGGGAGGGGGGGTTGGGGCCTGGGTGGAAGCCCCTACAGGATGAAGGAAATGTTGCTGGGAAGAATGACAGGGATAAGTTCAAAGCCAGGGTTTAGGAATGCAAGGAAAGCAATAAAAATATTTAAAGATCCTTTAAGCATAGTCGGGATTTTCAGAATGAAACCTGCAGATGCCAGAAGGTAGATGAAGACAAAACCAACTGTGGCAGGTGAAGAACTGGTCTCATTTCCTCACTGATTATTAAAATAGGGGAGAGACAGAAAGAAAGAGGAGGAGGAGGAGAGGTGAATGCCTCCTTTCTCCTATTCTAGATATATATATATATATATATATCAATACGAGCTTTGGAAAAACACTGTTAGAATGCAGGGCAAACACAGAGGCATTGATTCTCCACCTCTCCATTTAGCAGGAGCTATTTCCCACAATAAGTATGCCCAGCCAGATGATGGTTACTTTTAAGTAGTTGGGTGGGAGGGGGCAGTCCTTTTGTAGAGTCTGAACCTTTGCCAACCTTCTCCTTTCCTCCTTGGGTTAGCAAACACATCTGCTAGCCGGTTATTTTACTCCTACATCTCAGGATATAAATGGAGCTGTTGGAAGCAGGCACAGTTATCGCCCTGCTCACATCGGATGGACCTCCGTGGTGCTAATTCCTTAACTCTTTCTAAAGCGCCTAGACCACCCAATTCCCACCAATGGGCTGTTGCACCGTTTCCGAAGATGTCTAAATGAGATACGGAAACTGCACGCCTGATTCCAGATAGCAACACAAACCGGTTTTGCTCCAGAGTCTTCTCGCTTCTCGCTTTCCTTCAATTGCCCTGAAGGCCTGGCTTGTTTTGCCAGGATGTACCATCGCTGCCTCGCCTTCCTGAAGGGTAAACAATTGTGTGTGGATTCCCTGCATTTTGAACACCTGGAGTTTGGGGGGGGGAGGGGAGGATCCCTCTGTCAGAAGCTGCTGCTTCCTCTCCAGAATGAGTTTGTTCCTGCTGCCTTTTCCACGGCGCGTGGCAATCCATCATAGCAATGTGGCTAAAAAGCTGGGAGAGGCAGAAGGGCTGGTTTTAACACGGATTGCAAACTCTGACCATCTCCCAAGGTTAAGTCAGTGAAGTTTTTCTACTGAGAATCAAGGAGTTTAATCTTGTTTCTTTAATGCATACATTAAGGCCCACCTTGGCTTGTGATTACAGTGACTCGCCCGTGAGAATTACAGTCGGACAACAGGGCCACCCCTTACATTGTGCGTTAGGAATGGACTAATGTCATTCCCTTTGCAATCCAATACACTCTGCTTGAACTGGTCTTGATGGTTTTTGTTTTGGGATTGGGAAACTCCAGGAAGACTTTGGTTTTTTTTTTGAGAGGGTGAACCATTCCAAAGAGCCAATGAGGTGGAAGAGGCTGAAAAATGAACATGGACGGATGGGTCATCTCCAGAGGCCTATATATAAAAAAAGGAAGGTTCAACTGAACGAAATGAAATAATGTGGCTCCGTTTGGGTCTCAAGGAAGCAGGAAGGGGTCATCGGCAGCATTGGGCACTCCAATCTATCAATTCCTTTCCACCCAGATGATGCAAGATAAGGCCAGAGAGCTTTTATGGGGAAGAAAAGAGACGCTTCCAATTTCTTTCCCCTCCTCTTTTATTTTTTTTCCCCTGCACGAGCTCCAGCGAAAGCCACAGGCCTGAATTATGGATGAGACTCCTTGGGTTACAGCCGTTGCTTGCATCGCACCAGAGAAGAGTCCAGAGACCGTCAACATTAGCTGTGCAGCTCCCTTCCGCAGGCTCAACAGAAAGGCTTTGTTTCTCTCTCTCTCTCTCTCCTCTCTCTCTCTCTCTCTCTCTCTCTCCCTCCCTCTCTCTCTCTCTCTCTTTTTTCCCTGGAGGGAAGAACCCGGCCTGCCTTATTAGAGGAAATGGCTATCATTCACACGGGGGTCTGTGTTATGTTTCTTTCCCACTCGGTTAACATATGAGTAGCAAGGTGGTTTTTGCGGGAGGGATGAGGAGGATGATGGAGAACCAGATTCTCCTCCCTTATTACACTGCTGGGGCAGCATTGGGCTTTTTACACCTTGGTGGGAGTCAGCAGCTGGCAGGTGAGCTCCATTTGGCCTAGTCCTGTTCCTACCGCCTGCCTCCTCTGGCATGTGGCTTCTAACTGGGTCATTATAAAACCTGAGCTTACTGTTTTGCAGCACAATAAAGGGACAGAAAGATAGATGCAGACTAGATGGGGGCCCTTTTCAGGGTCAGGCCTGAGGGCTGCCAGCTTTTTACCTCGCCAGGTAACAATCCTCCTTTTTCAGGCCTCCCGTTTCAGTTGAATTCTTCCAGCAGAAACATAGAAACATAGAAGAGTGATGGCAGAAAAAGACCTCCTGGTCCATCTACTCTGCCCTTATACTATTTCCTGTATTTTATCTTAGGATGGATATATGTTTATCCCAGGCATGTTTAAATTCAGTTACTGTGGATTTACCAATTGGAAGTTTGTTCCAAGGATCTACTACTCTTTCAGTAAAATAATATTTTCTCACATTGTTTCTGATCTTTCCCCCAACTAACCTCAGATTGTGACCCCTTGTTCTTGTGTTCACTTTCCTATTAAAAACACTTCCCTCCTGGACCTTATTTAACCCTTTAACATATTTAAATGAAGGGAGAGTCACAATACAGCTGCCCCAAGTCCTCCGAGAGGGGTGGCATATAAATCAAATGGATGGATGGATGGATAGGTGATAGATAGATAGATAGATAGATAGATAGATAGATAGATAGATAGATAGATAGATAGATATGCCAATAAAGTTAGTTTATTATGGCTTTTATTTAATGTTTTATTCTTTTCATTGTTTTTGCAATTTATATGGTTGTGCGCTGCCCTGAGTCCTTTAGGATTGGGTAGCATAGAAGTCGAATGAAATAAATAAATAAATATCCATTCCAAGGGAAATGGCCTGAAATGAAGTAGAAGAAAATGCTTCAGCCCTCCCAATCCACGCCCTCCCAGTTGAATCTCTACTAGACAATGCCAGTTGGCGGGGCCTAGAGGAAGAGCCTTCTCTGTGGGGGGCCCAGCCCTCTGGAATCAACTCCCCACCCTCCTTGCCTTCCACAAGAGTCTCAAGACTCACTTAGGTCGCCAGGCCTGGGGCCATTAGATTCTTGACCCCTAGCTGATGAATGGACTGAGAGAAACTGATTGAATGGGAATGACTGACTTTTTTATGGTTTTCAGTTTTAGATTATATATTTAATTAATTGGACCCGAAATGTTATGTATTGTTTTATTATATGTTGTGAGCCACCGCGAATCCTCAGAGAGGGACGGCATAAAAGTGCAATAAATAAATACATTCATACACATACATACATACATACATACATACATACATACATACATACACACATACATACATAATACTCCTGGAGAATCTCTACTCCTCACACTCCATCAATTGGAGCCTTTTCTCAGTGCACTTTGTGTAGAAGGATTTTTTAAAAAGCACCCAAAGGGATTGCAATTTGTAAAAACACCCAAAGGGCTACAAGAATGGTGGAAGGTCTTAAACATAAAATGTATCAGGAAAGACTTTAATGAACTCAATCTGTATAGTCTGGAGGACAGAAGAGAAATGGGGGACATAATAGAATCATTTAAATATGTTAAAGGGTTAAATAAGGTTCAGGAGGGAAGTGTTTTAATAGGAAAGTGAACACAAGAACAAGGGGACACAATCTGAGGTTAGTTGGGGGAAAGATCAGAAGCAACATGAGAAAATATTATTTTACTGAAAGAGTAGTAGATGCTTGGAACAAACTTCCAGCAGACGTAAATCCACAGTAACTGAATTTAAACATGCCTGGGATAGACATATATCCATCCTAAGATAAAATACAGGATATAGTATAAGGGCAGACTAGATGGACCATGAGGTCTTTTTCTGCCGTTAATCTTCTATGTTTCTATGTAATGCGTGTCTTGCTGAAGGAACTTTCTTGCCTGGTGCTGATCAGAATAGGGTTAGGTCCAGAATCTCCATTGATGGAGGAGGTAGCTTCGAAAAGCTCCTGATTTTTTGCGTGGTGCTTCTCAGAAAGAGACGGGAGGCTGGAGGGAAGAGTGGGAAGAGACGAGGACTTGAGTGGAGGTGGTGTGAACTACCGAAGCAGCCTTGGCAGCTTGTGTTACTCGTTCATCACGTCACACCGCCCACGCGCGTGCATTACAGAGGTAGGGAACCGTGCACACGTGCACAGAGAGAGCTCATGCAAGACCATCTGGAGAAGAGACACGCATGGCCAAACCTTTGCCTAGTGAAGCGCACACAAAGGCATGCTTACGTCTCACGTGGGATTGTGCCTTGCATGGTTGCCAACTTTGTGCCTGTGTAAATCTCACAGGATGGAGGATGTTTCTCTCGGCAGCCAAGCTCTTAGAAAATGGGGGGGGGAGAAGGAGTTTTGGCTCCCTTGTAATTCAATTAAAACAACAGCCCGTACTCAGAGACCAAAGGTAAGAGAAGGAATATATAACTAGCAAAAGGTTGGTGTTTTTTTTTTCAAAATATCTTCAAAAAGGAAGTTGTCTAGATTGGGATGTTGCCAATCTATTCTGATCGTTTACCCTTTCATTGAAAACATTACAACTGAGCCGACTGCTTTGTACCTAATGAATGTATAATGAGATAATACAACGTACTGTTTAGATAATATAATGTACCTCTACTTACGAAGTTTTCTAGATAAGAATCGGGTGTGCAAGGGGTTTTTTGCGTCTTCTCAAGAACCATTTTCCACTTATAAACCCAAGCTTCCGAAACTGTAACCGGAAAAGGCAGGGGGAAGCCTCCGTGGAATCTCCTGGGAGGAAACAGGGATGGAAAAGGCAGGGAGAAGCCTCTTTGGGGCCTCTCTAGGAATCTCCTGGGAGGAAACGGTGCCAGAAAAGGTGGGGAGCAGCCTCTGTGGGGCCTCTCTAGGAATCTCCTGGGAGGAAACAGGGCCTCCATCCACCCTGTGGTTTCCCCAATCGCGCGCATTATTTGCTTTTACATTGATTCCTATGGGGAAAATTGCTTTTTCTTACAAATTTTCTGCTTAAGAGCCTGGTAATGGAACGAATTAAGTTCGTAAGTAGAGGTACCACTGTATATAGCTTTCTTAGAATAGCTCATAGGATCAATGGACAAAGAGGAACGAGGACTACCGAATAATCCCATTTGGGAAGCAAAGGGCCTTAACCCATGTTCTTCTCTTGCAGGCTTGGCTCCTACCTTCCTCCTTCTGTTGACCTTGCCCTTGGGATCTTCCATGTGTCCTATGCTTTGCACCTGCTATTTTTCCCCACCCACAGTGAGCTGCCAGGCCAATAACTTCTCCTCTGTGCCACGGATACTACCGCCCAACGCCCAGCGCCTCTTTCTACAAAACAACCTGATTGGGACCCTGAGGCCTGGGATGTTTGGGCCCAGCCTCATCACCCTCTGGCTCTACTCCAACAACATCTCCTCCATCCAGCCCAGCACTTTCCGCCACCTCCAGGTTCTCGAGGAGCTGGATCTGGGAGACAACCGCAATTTACGCACACTTGAACCGGACACTTTCCGTGGACTTGAACGGCTGCAGTCTTTGCACCTCTATCGCTGTCAGCTGAGCAGCCTCCCGAGCACGATCTTCCGCAATCTTTACAGCCTCCAATACCTCTATCTTCAGGAAAACAACCTGCTTTGCCTACAGGTGAGCAATCTGCGGAATCTGTCCTAACATGAGTGGGATTGGGAAATATTTTCTCAGGCAGAAGGCCAAACTCCGAAATATATGCATGGCTGATTAAAAGATACGGGCAGGATCAGGGCAGAAAGTCAAGAAGTGAAAGGAACGAGGAAAGGAACGCTACGCAGCCTGTGAGCCATAAATTATCCTGTTCCACTCTAGAAGGATGGTGGGGCAAAGAGAGAGAGAGAGAAAAAGAGAGGTGATCCTCCTTCCCCTATGGTTATCCTTCTCCCACTTGGAAGATGTTGGGTTCTGGTAAAAAACAAGCTTGGCTCTGCCCAAAAAGTTTCTGAAACTACACTGCTCAAAAAAAATAAAGGGAGCACTTAAACGACAGAATATAAATCCAAGTATATCAAACTTCTGTGAAATCAAACTGTCCATTTAGGAAGCAACGCTGATTAACAATCAATTTCATTTTGTTGTCAGCACATTCAACTTTGTACAGAACAAAGTATTCAATGAGAATATTTCATTCATTCAGATCTAGGATGTGTTCTTTGAGTGTTCCCTTTATTTTTTTTTGAGCAGTGTTATATATAGCAGGAAGGTAGGTGGGGAACTGAATTGGAAGAAAATGTAGCTTCTGGGAATAGAGTAGAGTAGAGTAGAGTACAATAGAATAGAATAGAATAGAATTCTTTAATGGCCAAGTGTGATTGAACACACAAGGAATTTGTCATTGGTGCATATGCTCTCAGCGTACATAAAAGAAAAGAAAAGTTGGATAGGTGGGAGAGAGCTAATTTGGCAGAACAGGGATGTGACATGAGGAATTTGCTTCTTAAGAATAATATGAAAATAGACGGTTTCATGTTTGAAATGTCTCCCAAGGGAGTTAATATCTCCCAATTATTATTTTTTCCCTGAAAACTGGCAAAGAAAACTGGTGTTGCTCTCAACCTTCATCTTCATGCTGGATCATCCCGAAAGGCACGATGCCCTGCCAGCAACTCACTCTAAAACCACACACCTATTCCGGCTGCAGGCGCTGTGGCTTAAGAGTGGAGAAACTGCAGTCTGGCCCCTGCAGCACTAAAAATGCATTTTACAGCTTAGGCCTCCCTGCCTCCAGCCACATCCTTAGATGGAGGAGACGATGTTGGTTGCACACGGGAGGCAGGACATTTCTCTCTTTTTGCTGCGGGACATTAAAAAACAAGGATCGATATAATAAAAACATGCTAGGCTCCCATGCGACAGCAGACTGGGAGAAGCAGGGGAAGGCTGGCTGAAGAGTCTGGGATGTGGGCAGTGAAGGGCTACCAAAATATTTACTTCCACACTGTGGGTGTGGCTTATGCATTTTCTTTCAACATCTTTCAGTGCAAATTGGGTGTTCTGGGGTGGAGCTCCATTTTCGCTATCCCACTGTGTCCCATCCCCCCATTCGGGCAGGAACCCACCCCTGGATGTGGGGCAATGAATTGAGTCTGCAGGTGTTCCAGGGATAGGAGAGGCCACTCGGGTGCGCCGTGTCACAAAAGCCGAATTTCACCGCTTTCCTTCCTCCCCTGTCTCCCAGGATGACCTTTTTGTGGACTTAGCCAACCTGAGCCATCTTTTCCTGCACGGGAACAAAATCTGGAAGCTCTCCGAGAACGTCTTCCGTGGCCTCTCTGGATTAGACCGCCTGTTGCTGCACCGGAATCACCTGCACACGATTCCCGCGTGGGCTTTCCGTGATCTGGGGAAACTTACCATCCTGTATTTGTTCAACAACAGCCTGACAGCCCTGTCTGGAGAAACGCTCTCGGATTTGACCTCCCTGGAGTTCCTGCGCCTCAACAACAACCCCTGGGCCTGCGACTGCCGGGCCTACTCCCTTTGGTCCTGGTTCCAGCGCTCGCACGTCTCCATCTCAGACGTCCTGTGCGCCTCTCCTGCGGAACGCAAGGGGCACGACATGCGATATCTGAACGAAGCGATCTTTCAAGGCTGCCTCCCGACCAGCCATCACCCTATTGAGTTTGACTGGAGCTGTAGGCCGGAGTGGGAAAACGGGCTGGCTCACCCGCATCCTCGCCCCCACCCTCACCCTCACCCGCATCCCCACCCTCACCCTCACCCGCACCCCAACAGCTCATCTAACCATCTCTATGGCCTTGGAGGATCCCCTCCTGCGGATCCTTCCTCCTTCTATAGGGATGTCCCGGCCAATGACATCCAGAGCCCCAAGTATGACCCGCCTACGGAGGATGACTACTGGGGGAGTTATGGCAATGGAGAAGGAAGCCAACTGAAAAAGGGATGCTTAGGAACTTCTTGTTCTTCTCTGGACTCCGGAGCAATCAGGATCGGCTTCCGGTTATTTCTCCTTTCCTGTCTATTCATCCTTTTGGAACTTTCATAGTTTTGACCACTAACGGTTGCTGACAGAGTCTGGGGACTTTTAGACTGTGGGGAGGCTGGATCCCTACCCAGCACTTAGCTGAGGCCAAAGTGATTCACCTTCACCCTAACCCAGAGGGTAAAGGAAGACTTGACTAGGTCTGTTACTGCTGCTGCTGCTGCTTTCTGGCCAATTGTGAGACTTGAAGCCACTTTCTACGTGGCACCTGTTATATTTCATGAACATATTAAGGCAAGGGCAATCCATTTTTTTTTCTATTCCTAGAGTGTCGCAAAAACTCTCTCGTTAGAGACGTTCCTTAAATCCTACTGCTTCTTGAGTGTGTAAAGGGGGCCTTCTCTAGTCTCCGTATCCTCTACAGGGCAAGGATTTCTTCTGTGCATGAGAAGGAACTATGGATGAGGACCTCTTTTTTTCAGAGCCTCCGTTCTTTTAACAATATCCTTTCACGCATATAAGTGCCTCCTCTGTCTCCTAGGATAGGATCCCCTCTACTAAAGGATACCATGTCCTCTTCCAGAACTAAAGAAATAATAATAATCATAATCATAATCAAAATTTGGGGCTCTGATCACTTTTGACTTCTTATTATCTGGTGTTTTTTTTAAAAAAAAAATATTTGAGGGGGGGGACCCCAGGGGAGCAATTCACATACTTAATTGTAATGTTGATCATCTTAATTGATAGAGGTGTGATGATGGAAGTTTGCTCCACTGGCTATTGAAACCAGAAATTGTTGGATGACTCTTGCGTAGATAGGGGACCATTCAGCTTCTCACTAATCCACATCAAATAGTCTTAACAATGGGTTTTCTGCACTGACAAGCCTTCCCCAATTCAGTGACATCCAGACAACTTGAACTAAAACTCCCAACACCTTCAGCCATCATGGTTATATCTACTTGGTTTGACTGGAAATCTGATCTAACATAAGAGGGCACCAGGCTCTGGATTTATTTTTATTTTTTATTTTGCAGTCCCTTCACTTCTGTAATTAATTCTTTAGAGAAAGCCTCATGTGAATTGATCTTTATTCATAAAAAAATAAGAATGGTCTTAATTTGGATGGGTGTGACTTTCCTCTGGTGCCTCCATGTCTCCCCTTTTACGACAATGGACAGCTAGAGAAATATGAAACTATTTTGATACGGCTGTAACAACTTAGTCACTCAACCAAATGAACAATGTAATACACGACAATTCAATGCATTTTGAACTAAGCTGCTTAAACATTCCACTTAATAACCCAGAAAGTAGCTTGAAAGAGAAGCGTCCTTCCTATCCACATTTCCCCCACTACTCATTCTTGTATTGGGACCAGTTGAAATACTTTCCCATCCAGTCCCATGCCTTTGGTCTGCTGGAAAAGATCACACTGAAGTTATCTGAGCTCATTCAAAACACACATCAGTGCAACTATTCTTCCTAAGATGAAGACTGTAACTGAGCTTTGGCAAAGGACACATGCGCTAGAAGGAACCTGCGTGAGCCTGACTCCCTGGTGTACACTTCTATAATGCAAATGGTTCCTGCAGTTATGTGTTTACTTTGTCAAATGCTGTTCCTAAAAATAATGCGATGAACTGAAGAGATTCTGGAGATTTCTGACCAGACTAATTCTGAGTGTACTGGTCAGCAAATATGGTAGGTTAGCATAGATGTGGTTACAGACTTAGATTGAAATGGTTTTCTCCCCACTGATCTGGTCAAACTACTGACTGAGTAGCCTGATTGTGCTGCCTTTACACACAAATATTTCAGTGGTTTATACAGTACAGAACGCAACAATTAAAATGCCTTAATTTTAAAGCTTTGGTCACCCTTAATCTGCCCTTTGGGGAGGAAATTGTTGGGACTGCTGGGAACAGAGACACTGCTTAACCAGGCCCACAGCAGCATTCTCCTGGAAATGTGTTGCAAAATGTTAGGTCTAGTTGGAAAAGAAGAGTTTAGTGAGATCAAATCAGAGGAAGCAGGGCGGAAGACCCCCATTCAGAGTCTCAAAAATAACACCTTCGAAACCAGCCCATTTGTTATGGTGTCAGGTGGAAATATTCCATCTGACTAAGATGGCAAGCCATTGCAAGGATTCCTAGGAGTGTTAAGAATGAATCAGAGTTGTAAGCTACTGTTCATTTTTCAGGTCCATTCAGTTATTCCTTCAATCATAGACGAGAACATTTTCCAAAGCCTTGCTAGTGTAGAACTGATCATGAAATGATGTTCAGAATCAGAAACTGACCTTGGTACTTGATTGCTTTGAATTTGGTACCGAGGCAAAAAAATTGTCCCGATACTCATCGTTTGTTTGGTACTCAACGCACAAGCTAGAACCTGTCAGTGACTGACAGGTACATTATTCCTCAAGGGAAACATGTGTTTGGGACTCATCATTTTTGGTACTCGTAGAACCAGGGAAACAATTAACAATGAATACCAAAATACTACTGTAATTTTCCCCCTCTGATCTCTTGTTTTCTCGTTATGCAGAATTCTTTCTGGGTCCCACATATTTAAAAAAATATATACACAGATATATTGTTCTCATTCTAAAGAAGAAAGCTAAAGAAGAAAATTATTGTCACCAATAATTCAAATGAAACAGAAATTGTCCTTTAAGTGACTTGTTACTTTGAAAATGTTCTGTGTTGGCACTTCTCATACAGATTTCCTTTTGTTTTAAAATTTGTTTCACTTGATTTCTTTTGTTCATTTGCCAAAACCTTTAATTTTTGGCAACACAAGATATTAAAAACATTTTTTTCCTACTTCTTTCCTTCCCTGTGTTTGCCAACAGGAAGACAGCCTAAATCCAACACTCCTGTCTGCTCTATTAGATTTGTTCTGTGTTTTCAAAATGTGCTGCAGCTTAGTCTGTTTTGCAGCAACACGCGAGAGATCCAGTGCTTTCTGAAATAAAGAAGAGCCCTGACCTATGTATCTAGAGGGATCTGTGGGGTTTATGGCTGGCACAGGGGGGGTTTCTGGTGCTTAATAATATTCTGGAGACTGCAAATTGTGGCAGGGCAGTAGGGCTAGAGAAGGGTCTTTCTCAGCATGAGGAAAGGGGCAGAATTGTTGGCATTTGGGCTGAAATGGCAGGAAGTGCATGCATCCTCCTAGTCTAAGGGCGGCTTTCTTAATTTAACTTCACATAAGGGAGAGAGAGAGGAGAGCTGGAAGAGAGAGCTATTTTTAGCCTATGTCTGCCAGTAGCCAGAGTTAAATGCGAGCATACAGGTGCAGGGTGTCTGTGCATGCTCTCGGACATATTTACACGTATTTTCATGCTGGGGGCAAGAGTTAAGCAGAGAGCAGGTTATTATCAGGCTTTCAGAAATGAGGAGAGGGAGAAGAACTGGGGCTGGGGGTGGAAAGAGGTGTAGGCACAATGATCTGCAGAATTACTCCGCGGTGTTGGGGAGGGGGTTATGCTGGGAGTGAGTGGGTCAACTGAAGTTAGGGTTAATTGGCAGGGGGCTGCACAAGGCTGTAGTAAGGGCCATGCTGAGCCGTGAATCAGGAGGAAAGTGCCATTAAATCTGCCAGCAAGACTCCAGCAGGCTGAGCCTTTCCAGGTCAGGTAATTATCCTTGTGAAATATTCATGACCCCTTATCCCAGATGCTATTTCAGAGCAGCAGGGGGAGAGAGATTGGGATGTGAGAATGAAAGCTCCAGAAGATATACAGCCACACACCTACCTCACAGCACGAACCTTTACAAATTACACACATCCCAGGGCTTTCCAGCCCACCCTTTCTCTTCAATGCACACAAACACCCGCAACTTGTGCACACATGGTTTCATCTTCCAGGAGACATTTAAGGTTGTGGATTTGGAAACCTGGGCAGATCCTAATTAATCTTCGCCCTTTCGCCCTCTCCTATAGCATCTGCTTGGGTGATCAGCTGCTACATAAATTGGAATAGTCAAGCTCAGCATTTCCAAAACAACGACGACAACAACAAAAATGTTTTCCTAGGAATCTGTCCATTTTTCCCCAGCCTGGCACAGCTGGGCTGAGAGTTACATGGGTTGAGAATGTCAGACAGGCAAAGTTTGGTTGGGCAAGGCCAATCTAAGTCAGCAATGGTCTATGCAAAAGTCATTGGGAATTTGCCCCCTCCTGTAACCATAGGCATCAATTTTCTTTTCCTCCACTTATTTTGGCTGTAAGCTTTTAATTCTCTGTTAGGTGAGTATCAAATCGGCAGTAAGGCTAATCACGCATGGATTAGAACTGCTGAGACAGTAATTCACGGAATAAGTGAATAACAGAGCTGAAAGGGACCTTGGATGTCTTCTAGCCCAATCTCCTGGTCAAGCAGGAAATCTATACCATTTCGGACAAATGACTGTCCAATTCTATTTTTAAAAGTCTCCAATGATGGAGCTCCCATATCTTTCAAGACAAGCTATGCCACTGGTTTATTGTTCTCACTGTCGGGAATTGTCTCCTTAGACGTTCATTGTGGCCCAGATAATCTTAGAACAGCGTAACGCACAAGGTTGCTTGATACTTTTCTATCCCATTTCCCCCCCCATCACCAATATGGAATTGATTTCATTTGATTGGATTGGATTGAATTTGTATGCCGCCGCCCCTCTCCGTAGACTCGGGGCGGCTAATAACAGTAGTAAAACAGCATATGACAATCCAATATTAAAACAGTTAAAAACCCTTATTGTAAAACCAAACATACATACAGACATACCATGCATAAAATTGTAAAGGCCTAGGGGGAAAGAGTATCTCAGTTCCCCCATGCCTGGCAGCAGAGGTGGGTTTTAAGAAGCTTACGAAAGGCAAGGAGGGTGGGAGCAATTCTAATCTCTGGGGGGAGTTGGTTCCAGGGAGCTGGGGCTGCCACAGAGAAGGCTCTTCCCCTGGGTCCCGCCAAGCGATATTGTTTAATTGACAGCACCCGGAGAAGACCCACTCTGTGGGACCTAACTGGTCGCTGGGATTTGTGCAGCAGAAGGCGGTCCCTAAGATAGTCTGGTCCAGTGCCACGAAGGGCTTTATAGGTGATGACCAACACTTTGAATTGTGACCGGAAACTGATCGGCAACCAATGCAGACTGCGGAGTGTTGGTGCAACATGGGCATATTTAGGGAAGCCCATGATTGCTCTCGCAGCTGCATTCTGCACGACCTGAAGTTTCCGAACACTTTTCAAAGGTAGCCCCATGTAGAGAGCATTACAGTAGTCGAGCCTTGAGGTGATGAATATCTATTCAAGTCCTTTCCTGACTGTTTTCTTTCCATCTCCTTATGTATCCCATCCTCATATCTTTGTTCCAGGGATGTAGAGGTAAGAGAGAAATTGATAAACCTCAATCGTTCCTCTATGTGTGAATTTCTGATCTCTCTCTTTCTGGGTAATTTCCCACTCCTACATTCTTTGAAGGTCATGTTTCCTCGTTCCTTTCATATTAATATGCATGTTTGAGAGGTATAGGAAAATATAGCTTATATCCTTTGTACATTGTATATATGCTTTGGGCAGGAAAAGTTGAATCTTTGGTGTATAAAGGAGGGTGCATTTTTCTCAGTGCCCCATTTACACCATCCCACACCAGCTTTACAAAATCCTTGCAACTAACCCTGGATTATTTTTAGTTTCTGGTGAAGTTGTGATGTCTCCCTTTGACAGATGGGATATGATGAGATATAAAATATGAAGGGATGGCCTGGTGCTGAGTCTGTACAGTAAACCTACATCTTCTGAAATAATCTGTATTCCCTCCCGACCAGGACTTCTATATATAGAGCTAAGTCCAAATAATAATAATAATAATAATAATAATAATAATAATAATAATAACAACAACAACAACAACAATAACAACCACAACATTGGCTGCCGATCAGTTTCCGGTCATAATTCAAAGTGTTGGTCATGACCTTTAAAGCCCTACATGGCATTGGACCAGATTATCTCCGGAACCGCCTGCTACCGCACAAATCCCAGCGACCGATAAGGTCCCACAGAGTTGGCCTTCTCTGGGTCCCGTCGACTAAACAATGTTGTTTGGCGGGCCCCAGGGGAAGAGCCTTCTCTGTGGCGGCCCCAGCCCTCTGGAACCAACTCCCCCCGGAGATTAAAGTTGCCCCCACCCTCCCTGTCTTTCGTAAACTACTCAAGACTCATTTATACCACCAGGCATGGGGGAGTTGAGATATTCCTTCCCACTAGATCATTTCAAGTTATGCATGGTATGTTTGTGTGTATGTTTGGTTTTATAATAAGGGTTTTTAGTTGTTTTATTATTGGATTGTCACGTGCTGTTTTTATCATTGTTGTTAGCCGCCCCAAGTCTACGGAGAGGGGCGGCATACAAATCCAATAAATTATTATTATTAATTATTAATAACAATAACAATAATAGCAACAACAACAACAACAGAGTTGGAAGGCACATTGAGGTCTTCTAGTCCAACCCCCTGCTTAGGCAGGAAACCCTACACTACTTCAGACAGATGGTTATCCAACATCCGCTTAAAAACGTCCAGTGTTGGGGCATTCACAGCTTCTGGAAGGAATCTCTTCCACTGATCAACTGTTCTAACTGTCAGAAAATTTCTCCTTAGTTCTAAGTTGCTTCTCTCCTAGTTTAGTTTCCACCCATTGCTTCTTGTTCTACCCTCAGGTGCTTTGAAGAATAGATTGATTCCTTCTTCTTTGTGGCAACCTCTGAGATACTGAAAGATTCCCCTGGTCTTTCTTTTCATTAAACTAGCCATGCCCCATTCTTGCAACTGCTCCTCATATATTTTAGCCTCCAGTCCCCTCCTCAACTTTGTTGCTCTTCTCTGCCCTTTTTCTAGAATCTCAAAATCCTTTTTGCATCATGGCGACCAAAACTGAATGCAGTATTCCAAGTGTGGCCTTACCGAGGCCTTATAAAGTGGTATTAACACTTCACATGATCTTGATTCTATCCCTCTGTTAATGCAGCCTAGGATTGTGTTGGCTTTTTTGGCAGCTGCTGCACACTACTGGCTCAAATTTAAATGGTTGTCCACTAGGACTCCAAGATCCCTCTCACAGTTACTACTGTTGAGCAATGTATCACATATACTATACCTGTGCATTTTGTTTTTCTTGCCTAAATGTAGAACCTTACTTTTTTCACCACTGAATTTCATTTTGTTAGATAGCGCCCATTGTTCAAGTTTGTCAAGATTCTTCTGTATTTTGCACTTATTTTCTGGAGTGTTGGCTATTCCTGCCAGCTTGGTCTGCTTATTCATGGATTTGTACAGACTTCTGAACATCAGAACCATTCGCATAGCACTTCTTTCTTCTTAACTCCACCACACTGAAGCCTGAAGTCCATGAATTCAGGGCATCCTTAATTCTAATGCATAAAGACAGAACATCTATCGATGACAGCATCTTTAAAAACTCAGGTTTCTTTTAATGCAAACCTTTGGTAGTGCAATCTTTAAAAACCATATTGGAAGCCTACGCAAGCCTAGAGAAAGCCAGAGGCACAGAGTGAAAGTTTTTCTGATCCAACATTGTGGCTACTACTAGAGTTCAAACAGTGCCAAAGAAGCAATCAGCCAGATTGACTAACATCAAATAAGTTACTCAAAGAATAAGCCGCATTATCTTGATAGTCAATGTAATCTTGGGGATATGCAATGTACTACACATGATCTTACTGACCGCCTAGTGCCTGTGCCCCTTCTATAAAAGAGGCCAAGCTTCAAACACTTCAAAGGTAAACACTGAATATAGAAAAGCTTAGAGGACAGGGATCAGTTTTTACTCATTGTGTTTGTGTTTGGATGTTAGGAGAAAGAATGAAGGAAAAAAGCACAGGGTAGAAGCTGATGTTTGCTCTGTGTGACCCACTGGAGAAGCATTAACAGTTCATGAATTAACTAGCCTCTCCTTCTCTGAAGACTAGGGCAATACGTTGATAAACAAAGAAGTTGAAACTACTGATAATCCCAAATGTTTCTAAATGAATGCGCACGGACACGATGAAATGCAGATCCCAACTCCAAAGCCATCTTTTTGGCTCCAGAGTGAAAGGAGACCACCCACAAGGGCAACTGAAATCAGCCCAGGAGGTGTATGCCATCTTATGCATTCACAACCTTAACTCAGCCTTTTGGAGGGAATGTGGTAATGAATTTGCAAGGTCACCATCGCTGGAGTGAGTTATTTCTGAGCATTTTGTGGAGGAGGGTATTAAAGGCTCACTAAATTTCCTGGATCAATCCAGAGCTGCATACCAAAGATCTTTGGGTTTCGGATGGCGAAGTGCCATGGTGGAAAGCTTTCTTAAGCAAGGCCTGGCATGGCAAGAAATTAAACAGAGCCTGGTGTTCCAGCCATAAAGCTATATTTTCCTCTCCTGGCCCCACTAGGATCAATGTAAGTAGCTTGCATTGGCCTTGCCAAGGCTTTGCATTAAGGTGGGCAAGGGCGGCATTAAAACCCACAAGCAGCATTACTCAGGAATGATTCAGGATCATCCAGAAGAGGGCTGGTTGTCCTGTACTTTAAGGCTATGGTCCTGTGCCCTTGTGAAAGCTGAATTTGGCAGAATGCACTTCGGAGTAAGGAGGCAGATGATCAACTTACAAAGGAACCCTCCCAAATTGCAAAAAATGCTTCCGTGCCAATAGTGCCATTTTATTTGCATACGTGTATTGATCAAGCAATTTTATCACCAGAGCTGGATAAGCTAGAAGCAAAAACGAAAACAAAAATTTATATTACCTCCCTGAATCAAAGCAGGGTGCTTTTCAATTTAGAAAATTAAAGGGAGTTTAAGCAGTGGTTTAAGCATAAGACTTGCTAACGCCAGGAAGTAATTGGAAAATGAGTTCACTCTAGCAAGGCACGAAAAACACTATTAATGCATATCTGTGCAGACAGCTGGATTTGAGTTTAGTGCTGTGTAAAATGCACATTCTGTAGACAAGGAGAAGGTTTTAGAGTAGGTGTGTTTAGCCTGTGGCCGAGGGGGTTGCATGGACAACTAATAATGCAGCCCCATAAGACCTTACCCTACCCACAAAATAAAGGTTTGTTATTTATATACATTGGTTATAATATATACTTTATATGTAGCCCAAGACAATTCCTCTTCACTCAATGCAATCCAGGCAAGCCAAAAAGTTGGACAACCATGGTTTAGAGCAGAGAAGGGCTACCAAAATTTTTACTACCACACCGTGGACGTGGCTTATGAAGGACACCCTGTATTTTCTTTCAACATCTTTCAGTGCAAATTGAGTGCTCTGGGGTAGAGCTTAATTTTTGCTACCCCACTGTGTTCCCCCTCGTCTGGGCAGTAGACCCACCCCTGGTTTAGAGGTTGTTGATTGTATCAATGATAAAGTGACCAGATTATAAATTCGGTAAAGCAGGACACCATCGCCCAGGGGGGGGGCAGGAGACGGATGGACAACTAAAAAAGTTCTACAGGACTTTACCTCAGTGTTGTTATAGTGTTAGGGTGGGGCTTCTAACGCCGGAGAGGTGCGCACTCAGTCACTTCTACAACCCACCGATCTCTCCCTCTCCCTCTCCCTCTTTCTCTTTCTCTCTCTCTCTCTCTCTTTCTCTTTCTCTCTCTCTCTTCTCTTTCTTTCTCTCTCTCGTTGTTGGGCCGTAGACTATCACACCAAAATGCATGAAGAACAGGTCCTTCTGGCTCCAACGCAATCTCCAGCCGGCGTTCAAGCCTCGGATTGGTATTTCTTTCAAAAAATCGGGACTTTTTGAAAACGCCATGGGATGCGGGATAAATTGCTCAAAAATGGGACTGTCCCACCAAAAGTGGGACTTTGAACTTTGATTACTAGATACTCTCTAGATGTGTTGGAGATACAACTCCTTCTATTTCCAGCACTCATGACTCTTGGCTGTGACGCCCAGGAATTCTGATGCCCAGTGGTGGGTTTGTATGTTTGTTTGTTTGTTTGTTTGTTTACTTACTTACTTACTTACTTACTTACTTACTTACTTACTTACTTACTTACTTACTTGATTTTTATGCCCCCATTCTCCTTAGACTCAGGGCAGCTTGCAACATGTTAGCAATAGCACTTTTTAACAGAGCCAACTTATTGCCCCCACAATCCTGGTCCTCATTTTACCCACCTCGGAAGGATGGAAGGCTGAGTCAACCTTGAGCTGGTGATAAGATTTGAACTGCTGACTTACAGATCTACAGTCAGCTTCAGTGACTTGCAGTACAGCTCTCTACCTGCTGCGCCACCCCGGCTCTTTTGGTTCAGTTCAGCCCAGTTCTGTGAACCATCCACCCACCTAGGACGTTGTGCGTGAACTGGATGTAAAGGCTTTAGAACCCACTGCTGTTCTATTCCCAGCATAACTGGAAGGCTCTGGGTTGGGAAGGTTAAACTACAGCAAATGACGGATTCAAATGAAGCAGAGCAGCTTTATGGACCATTTTAAGTAATGTATTATCCTCGTGGAACAAGCATGCGGCACCAATTTGAACAAGTGAGTTGTGTTTTCAGAATGGAACAAACATTCACTTACACAGCATTTTCTTTCTTCTCTCGACTGAAAAATGAATCACCCGACAGGTGAAAAGTCAAGAACACATTTCAAAATCTGATTCTTGAAGTAGTGAACAAGTGCCTCTCCATCAAATAATGAAAAATAAAATGTGAAGGAAGGTCTAGCAGTCATGTTGCCTCCCTGACTGGATCACCCCACAGCAAATGGTGAACAAAATGCTCTCTGAAAGTATTGTATTACAATTTCTATGGTCCCATTGGCCAGGAATAAATCAAATGTTTATCCATTTAATAAGATTATTCTTACTGGGTATTTCTCATATTCTTTTCTCTCTGGTAGAAAGAGAGAAAGAGAAAGAGAGAGAGAAAGACAAAGAGAGAGAGAAAGAAAGAGAGAAAGAGAGAAAGAGAGAAAGAGAGAGAGAGAAAGAGAGAGAGAAAGAGAGAAAGAGAGAAAGACAGAAAGACAGAAAGACAGAAAGAGAGAAAGAGAGAAAGAGAGAAAGAGAGAAAGAGAGAAAGAGAGAAAGAGAGAAAGAGAGAAAGAGAGAAAGAGAGAGAGAGAGAGAGAGAGAGAGAGAAAGAAAGAGAAAAAGAGAGAAAGAGAGAAAGAGAGAAAGAGAGAAAGAGAGAGAAAGAGAGAAAGAGAGAAAGAGAGAAAGAGAGAAAGAGAGAAAGAGAGAAAGAGAGAAAGAGAGAAAGAGAGAAAGAGAGAAGGAAGGAAGGAAAGAAGGAAAGAAGGAAAGAAGGAAAGAAGGAAGGAAGAGAAAAAAGGGGTATTGTGAATTTTTCTTGTTTGGGCATAGCAAAGTCATTTGTAAAATGGATATTCCTACTTCTCAGTATTGACCTCCCCTTTAGTCAAATCACTGAGCTTTATTGTAATTGGGATTTGTTTCAGCTGCAGTTGAAAACACTTCTGCTTCAGTTCCAGCTTAAACCTATGCCACTTGGGTAGAGCCAGAGCAAACGAAGGAGCATCTTTTCTACTGAAAAGCTACTTGCAGGGGACTCTGCAAGGAGAGGCATTACTACAGCCTTTCTAACATCAGATCTGATTGTGCAGATTGTTAACAACTCAAAATCAGAAATGCAGAAATCACCAAGTGACTGCTCCTTATAGTAAACTACACTGCTCAAAAAAAAAGGGGGGGAACATTTAAACAACACAATATAACTCCAAGTAAAATCAAACTTCTGTGAAATCAAACTGTCCACTTAGGATTTCACATGCTGTTGTGCACATTCAGGTTTGTACAGAGCAAAGTATTCAATGAGAATATTTCATTCATTCAGATCTAGGATGTGTTATGTTCCCTTTATTTTTTTGATCAGTATATTTTGTCCACTTCTTCTTTGGGAAGACAATCCACATATCTGACATCAACACAATTGAGAGAGTCCAGAAATATTTCACAAGAAGAGTCCTTCACTCCTCTTCTCACAACAAAATACCTTACTCCGCCAGACTTGAAATTCTTGGTTTAGACAACTTACAACTCCGTCGTCTCCATTCCGACTTAATTATAGTTCATAAAATCATATACCAATGTTCTGTCTGAGTCACTCCGGAAGCCAATACCAACCCAAAAAGAGAAGTCAGACACACCAGTAAAAGGCAAAGGCAGTTTATAAAATTCAAGAAAAACACAGGTAACAGAAAATGTCCTTACAAACAGGAAAACGCTGTATCTTCAAATATATATCCACGAAGGCAAAAGTCCATGCAGCAATACAGGATTCTTGCTGCCAAGACGAGGCTGTAGATAGCAGACCTACACCTCCCATGGGTCTTCCAAACTGCTGGGCCACAAGCCAGGAACAGAGACATCGAGAACAAAACAGGACACCGTAACTCCAACTGATAACACTCCACATGGCTTCAAGGCCTTGCCTGCCTTTTAAACCCTGCTAAGGAGGACCACACCCAAGCCCAACTGTTCCTAATTCAGTGCTGATAATACTTCTTTAATTGCTCCTTTCTCTGATCTGAACGTCTCTGTTGCATGTCAATGACGGCTTGTGCTTCATCACCTAATGACTCCAAGCTACTGGCTGGGGAGAGCCCCCCCCCCCCCCGGGGTCTCATGCTGTTCTCCTTCATCCCATTCCTGACTTTCCTCTCCCCCGTCCGACTGTTCAGCCCCCTCCTCTTCGCTGTCATCCTCCTCCGGGCATGGAGCCAGCAGAGACACAGCCAGTCCCTGAGCAGCCTCAGGCTGAACCACAACAACCAAAATATCCTACCTGTTAATTACTACTTCACCCTCAACTGCAACAACATACGAGCATGAAATTGATTTAACCCTGCTGTTCTGTTCGAAAAAACTTCCTAATGTTATGTTCGGGTCACATACGACCCGGACCAAAAACTCTTCATTTGAAGTGCTTATGTTTGGTCAATTTGAAAACTTCTTTCACTTGGAAAGTAGTCTGAACATTTCTGCACACAATGATATGAAAATTGAAATGAAAAAAGTAAATCTTATTGGTTTATTTTGCGGATATATTGCATGCCCCCCCGTTTTTGTGAATTTTTTCAATTTATGGATAGTTTTGCTTGCAAAATCTATTCTATTTTATTAAAGTTGGTGTGGGATTGGTAGCTTGAACATTTGTGAACATAATGATATGAAAATTGAACTGGAAAAATTGATGCATATTGGTTTATTTTGTTGATGAAATGCATGCCCCTCCGTTTTTTTTAAATAGTCTTCACTTTATGGATAGTTTTGCTAGCAAAATCCATTCTATTTTACTAAAGTTGGTGTGGGATTGGTAGCTTGAACATTTCTGAACATAATGATATGAAAATTGAACTGGAAAAATTGAAAAAATTGAACTGGAAAAATTGACAAAAATTCACAAAAATGGGGGGGGGCATGCATTATATCATATCCACGAAATAAACCAATAAGATTTACTTTTTTCATTTCAATTTTCATATCATTGTGTGCAGAAATGTTCAAACCTGTTTCCAGGTGAAAAAAGCTTTCAAAAAGACCAAATATAAGTACCTAAAATGATCAATTTGCAGTCCGGGTCAAATAGACCCGGGAACATAACATTAGGGAGGTTTTTTTTTTCAGCAAGAAAGAAACCCCCCACCCCCCCAAAAAAAATTCTCATAGAGAGAACCCCTGAAATGATGAAAACTCATGGAATTTCAAGTTTCAGATATGCAGGGAAAATGTTTTACAGGGACTCAAACTTGGTTTCGGGTCACATACGACCCAAACAGAACAGCAGGGTTAAACTAAATGTCAACCGCTCCAAACTTGACTGCAAAAAATACGACTTCAGCAACAGAGTAATCAACGCCTTGAATGCACTACCAGATTCTGTGGTTTCTACTCCTAACCCCAAAACATTTAACCTTACACTATCTACAGTTGACCTCTCCCCCCTTCTAAGAGGTCTGTAAGGGGCGTGCATAAGCGCACCACTGTGCTTACCGTCCCTGTCCTATTGTCTTCTTTTGTTACTTTTTTATCATTACTTATCTAATGTTTTATTTGTACAAATTACCACCCTATAATTGTTTGACTAACTAATTAACTAACTAACTAACTAACTAACTAAATAAATAAATAAATAAATAAATAACATAAAAAAGAGCACATGCATGAATAGATTTCATAATAACAAAGTAATGCTATCATTACTGCTTTTTTTTAAAAAGGAAAGAAATTTGCGCAATATGAAGAATATTATAAGTAGGTTTTGGAGAACTGATCTGCAGACTTGACAAACGTTAAGAAAGCCTGTAAACCACAGAAGCGTTCACCCTTGAAGTTAAAATGCAAAGGAAAGGCCCTGTCCAAATTCTGTCAACAGCTCGGTTTCAGCAGATAAGGTCAAAAGAACCTTGTCAGGTCCAGATGAGGAATCAAGAAAGGACCCCACAGCTCAGAGACAAGGCACCGAGTGCACAAAACCGACAAGATAATCTGTGGCAGGCAATGTTTCTGTGCCACGCAAGGTGTATTTGGTAGGACTTGAATGAAGAGCGCCCAGCTTGCATCTAAGCATATCAAAACCAGCTCTCGTAATGAAATCCAGGCTACATAGTGAACATTTACCACAAAAAAGAGCATTCCTGCCTAAAGGGCTTCCTCAGGCAATGGAGCACTATGTTTTTCTGGATTTCCATGTGGCAAGCTGTGGTATTCCTGTTGGTCAAATAGCCACGGCTTTGTTCCAGTCTCCAAAATTAAGACAGGGACAGCAGGCAAGAGTCTACCCCACTACTGATACCCACCTCTGGTTTTCCAGCATGAGGCTGAGGTGGTATCTCACCTGGTCCGCCTTCCTCCTCTGAAATGGATCTATACGCCCATAGCACAATACTCCTGTGAAATGATCTCCGTGAACCACCTCTGGAGAAAACCATCCCCCACTTTGCTACTAAAAATTTGGTTGTCCTTTTCCTCTAGATCAGTGGTTCTCAACCTGGGGCTCAGGACCCCTTTGGGGGTTGAATGACCATTTCACAGGGGTTGTCTAAGACCATGGGAAAAGACAAATTTCCCATGGTGTTAGGAAATAAAGCTCCTATTCTGGTACCTTGGAACATATTTTTACAATCCGACCAATCAGGCGTTTACAGTGGGGGTGTCCCTCTGACCTTCCTGCCAATCAGCTTAAAGCTCTGTTGGGAGAATTGGCGCTAGATGCATAGTTTGGGTCACCACAACACGAGGAACTGTATTAAGGGGTCGCGGCATTTGAAAGGTTGAGAACCACTATTATTATTATTATTATTATTATTATTATTATTATTATTATTTATTAGATTTGTATGCCGCCCCTCTCCGAAGACCTCGGGGCGGCTAACAACAATATAAAAAGACAATGTAAACAAATCTAATATCAAAAGACAATCTAAAAAACCCCAATTTAAAGAACCACTCATACATACAAGCATACCATGTATAAATTCTATAAGCCTAGGGGAAGGGAAATTTCAATTCCCCATGCCTGACGACAGAGGTGGGTTTTGAGGAGCTTGCGAAAGGCAAGGAGGGTGGGGGCAACTCTGATATCTGGGGGGAGCTGGTTCCAGAGGGTTGGGGCCACCACAGAGAAGGCTCTTCTCCTGGGTCCTGCCAAACGACATTGCTTAGTCGACGGGACCCGGAGAAGGCCAACTCTGTGGGACCTAACCGGTCGCTGGGATTCGTGCAGCAGAAGGCGGTCCCGGAGATATTCTGGTCCGATGCCATGAAGGGCTTTATAGGTCATAACCAACACTTTGAATTGTGACACTGCTCTAATAAGGAGTAGGCAAAGTTCGTTCTTCTCTGACATGTGGACTTCAACTCTCAGAATTCCTGAGCTAGCCTGATGGCTCAGGAATTCTGGAAGTTGAAGTCCACAAGTCATAGAAGAGCCAACTTTGCCTAACCCCGCTCCAGATCCAATCTGTTTGAGTGCCAAATTTGTAGAGCTTGAGGCAAGTCTAGGATGCTGCCCCCTCTTCAGTAGGATCAGAGGGGACAATAAGGATGGCACTGAAGGCCAACATTGTCCCATCAAAGAGAAGGTAGACCTTCATGGCACTGGCTCGGGTATCAGCTCTGCATATGGTCTCCACTGAGAAGGGCTATGCTAACTATTGGTTCCCCTGCCTTCCTCATCTAATTGGCATTCCTGCCCAGCACACAGCATGGCTTCCATCTGCTAATGGGGGTCCATCGTCCTGAAACAGCAGGTCTCAGTCATGCTTGCTGTTCCCCAACTCTTCAAAAGTGCCTGGACATCTGGACACAAATTAAATATAGACAAATTTCCCAGGCTCTATTTTTTTCAAATCTTTGAGGCTGTTTCTAATTGGTACCAAAGACTGAACAATCAAGAATGCTTTGTTTATATGTTATAAAATTGCACCCATAAGCTGGATATTTCCTCTTCTCCTCATTATTATTTCCCCTTCCCGGTTGCTATTTAGTTCAACCAACTTTAAAAAAAAAAAAGAAAGAAGAAAGAAAAACCACAGTTCATCCTAAAAAGATTAGCCTGGTTTTCAGTTTAATTTTGCTTTCATTTCCTATATCTCCAGACAACAAATTTGGTGGAAGCCTGGATCCTCTTGAGAATAAGTTGACATGATTTTGAGCTTAGCTTTTGATTCCACTACCCCTCCACCCCCGTCCTTGCTTCCAGTGTATTGGAGTAGCTGCAGTAATGGCTTTATATGAAGCTCCGTAGTGATAGCGGTTGTGTGTCACACCTACAGTATTTATCCGTATGGTTATTTTTGCAATTCATTGTGTATAACCACAAAAGTCAATTAAGCAAATCTTCATTACGTTAGGCATGACTGCACATGTTCTGCAAACAAAGGATTGCTCTTATCAAATCTGAGATAGCCTTCCTTAATCTGGTGACCTCTGGATGGGTTGGACATCCGCTTCCATAATCCTCTGGTACACCAGGGCTGATCTAAGAATTGCCTTTTAAGTGCTCGCAATTTGCACAAACATTGACCCATTTCTGACATGCAGCTACGAGGCTTAGGGGGCTAGGCTTACAGGGCAGAAAGGGAGCTTCCGCAGAGATGTATCTCCCACGCTGGCTTTTTAGCCTCTAGCTCCAGCTCTGCTCTCCTCTTCGTGTGTCAATTCGCAGAGAGGGCTCCCTTGGTTTTGGATCGGGACTCCACCGAGGTGAGAGCATCTGTGTGCAATAGGCTGGAAACCCTGATTTGGGAGAATTTCTTGAAGCTTGCTATTTACCCTTCCAACTGCTAATGGCATCTCACCCCGTTTGTCCCTTAAGATCACTTGCAGCGCTGCTTTTAGAAAGAGAGGGCCTATGAATTCATAATTGGTTGGTGAATGGGAGTGCTCTCTCTCTCTCTCTCTCTCTCTCTCTCTCTCTCTCTCTCTCTCATATATCCCCATGGTTATTCTCCTGGCCGTCCATATATCTTGCTGTGGAAAGCAGTGAAATGCCTTGCTGGAAAATAGATGCTGGGCTCTTGTTTCATCTCACTCCCTGCCCTGTTCTGTTTCCCTGGGCATACTGCTTCTCTCTCTCTCTCTCTCTCTCTCTCTCTCTCTCTCTCTCCTCTCTCTCTCTCTGTCTCTCTGTCTCTCTGTCTCTCTCTGTCTCTCTCTCTCTCTCTGGCATCATTTGCTGAGAATGATTCTCTTGTTCTTTTCTCCCTCCCCCTCCCTTTCTCCCTCTCCCTTCCTTCCCTCCATACATCTCCCTTTCCCTTTCCCATCCCCCTCTCCCTCCCACCCTCTCTCCCTCCCTGTCCCTCTTCATCCCATCCTCTCCATCTCTCCCTTTCTATCTCTCCCACTCTTCTGCTCCCACCATCCCTCTCCCTCCCTCTCCCTCCCTCCCTCTCCCTCCCTCCCTCTCTCCTTCCCTGTCCCTCTTCATCCCACCCTCCCCATCTCTCCCTCTCTCCCTCTCTTTTGTTCCCACTCTTCCTCTTCCTCCCTCCCTCCATCTCCTTTCCCTCTCCCTCCCTCTCCCTCCCTCCCTCTCTCCCTCCCTCTCCCTTTTCATCCCACCCTCTCCCTCTCTCCCTCTCTCCCTCTCTTTCGTTCCCACTCTTCCTCTTCTCCCTCCCTCCTCCCTCCATCTCCCTTTCCCTCTCCCTCCCTCTCCCTCCTCCCTCTCTCCCTCCCTCTCCCTTTTCATCCCACCCTCTCCCTCTCTCCCTCTCTCCCTCTCTTTCGCTCCCCACTCTTCCTCTCCCTCCCTCCCTCCCTCCATCTCCCTTTCCCTCTCCCTCCCTCCCTCTCTCCCTCTCTCCTTCCCTGTCCCTCTTCATCCCACCCTCCCCATCTCTCCCTCTCTCCCTCTCTTTTGTTCCCACTCTTCCTCTTCCTCCCTCCCTCCATCTCCCTTTCCCTCTCCCTCCCTCTCCCTCCCTCCCTCTCTCCCTCCCTCTCCCTTTTCATCCCACCCTCTCCCTCTCTCCCTCTCTCCCTCTCTTTCGTTCCCACTCTTCCTCTTCCTCCCACCCTCCATCTCCCTTTCCTCTCCTCCCTCCTCCCTCCCTCCCTCCCTCTCTCCCTCCCTCTCCCTTTTCATCCCACCGTCTCCCTCTCTCCCTCTCTCCCTCTCTTTCGCTCCCCACTCTTCCTCTCCCTCCCTCCCTCCCTCCCTCCATCTCCCTTTCCTCTCCCTCCCTCCCTCTCTCCCTCTCTCTCCCTCTTCATCCCACCCTCTCCCTCTCTCCCCCTCTCTCTCCCCCACTCTTCCTCTCCCTTTCTCTTTCCCTCCCTCTCCTTCCCTCTTTTCCTCCCCCTCTCTCTGTCTCTCTCTCTCCTACTCTTCCTTTCCCTCCCTCTTTCCCTTCCTCTCCCTCCCTTTCTCCCACCCCCCTCTCTCTCATTCTCTCTGTCTCTCCCTCTCCCTCCCTATCTCCCTCCCTCCCTCTCCCTCCTACCCTCTCCCTCCCTCTTTCCTTCCCTCTCTCTCTCTCTCTCTCTGTCTCTCTCTCTTCCTCCCCCTCTTCCTCTTCAAGCCCAGAGGATGTCCAATTGACAGAGGCAGGATTACATCTGGTAATAATGCAGACACACCCACCTTGCCCCTATCCAGGTGACAACAGGGACCTGGTTTCCTTGCCACAATTCATTGGGTGGTCACTCAATCTGAAGTTAGTTACAATCACAGCTGAGGGCTGAAATAGCTGTCGAGAGGGGGATTAGGCAGCAGGAAAGCAAAAGATAAATGCCTTAAATGGTTTTGATCTTAAAGACATAAGGCTATTAGACGCTAGCATCAAATGGAAAAGTATCTCAGGAGCCCTGTGCATCAAATATTAGTTCCAAGCAGAAGTAGGATTCAGCAGGTTCTGACCAGTTCTGGAGAACCGGTAGTGGAAATTTTGAGTAGTTCAGAGAACCGGTAAATACCACCTCTGACTGGCCCCACCCCATCTATTCTCTACCTCCAGAGTCCCAGCTGATCGGGATCAAATGGAGATTTTGCAGTAACCTTCCCATGGAGTGAGGAGGGAATAGAGATTTTGCAGTATCCTTCCCCTGCCACACCCCCAGAACCAATGGGGGGGGGAATGGAATCCCACAATTGGTTCCAAGGCTGTCCAGCACCACAGAAGGAAGACTTAAGAATCAGGAGTCTTTGATCCCCATTCTAGTGTTGAAAACAAAAAGTTGAATGGCCCATGACATGCGTAGTAGAAAGCAGGGCTCTCAACTTGGAATTGTGGAATTGAACTCTCCTATCTATTATCTAATACAAAAGTTTTTCCCAACCTGGGGGTTGGGACTTGGGACCCCTTTGGTGGTCGAATGACCGTTTCACATGGGTCATCTAAGACCATGAAAAAAGACAAATTTCCCACGGTGTTAGGAAATAAAGCTTCTATTCTGGTGCCTTGGAACATATTTTTACAATCCAACTAATCAGGCATTTACAGTGGGGGTGTCCCTCTGACCCTCCTGCCAATCAGCTTAAAGCTCTGTTAGGAGAATTGGTGCTAGACTTATGGTTGGGTTCACCACCACATGAGGAACTGTATTAAGGGGCCGCAGCATTAGAAAGATTGAGAACCACTTGTCTAATATACTTTCACTTCTGAGATCAGGCATGTCATTCTCTGATCCCAAAATCTTTGCAATCCAAATTAGAAGTTTCCTCGACGAAGAAGAAGGTGGGAGTGACTCAGCAGAGGAGGGCTTGGCACACAGCCCAGGCAGTCAATCTGCCTTATCTTCAATTGATTCGGATGAAGATGTTTTGGACCCACGCAAGCGCAGAATTATGCGTAGAAGAGACCAAGTAAGGACATATTACAGGAGATAAGAGCGGCCACCTGTGTTTGGGTGGGGCTCCAGTAATTAGGGCTGCTGCTATAAATAGCAGCGTGTGGGTTTGGCCGTTGTGGAAGAGTATCTGATTGCAGTTCGTCAGGAATCCTGTGTTGCTGGTTTCTGGACTTTGTTTCTTGATTTTTCACGCCTTTGAAACCAAAGCAGAGCAACATGTGTGTGTGTGTGTGTGTCTCACTTTGTTGGAAGAAGAAGGGGTGTGAAGTTTCTTCACAGCTGCTAGCTAAGTACTTAATGATTGCTTAAGGTTAATTGTACAGACAGTCTGCGGAGAGGGGCGGCATACAAATCCAATAAAATGAAATGAATGAATGAATGAGACTACCCGGTTGTTTTGGGACGAGTGCTCTTTGCAATACAAAAAGTGTGCTTAGTTTATTTTGAATTTTGGGATAAAGAACATTGTTTTGAATTTTAAAATGTGTATGTGTCTGAAATTTGTACCCTTGAATTTTGTACCCTTGTATTCTTCCCCTCAACTCCCTCATATATCCACTGGCCCAGCCAGGCCCATACTGGGATTCCTTTTTGCCCTAAAACAATGCCTCCTTCTCATTAGTCCATCCTTATGGCCTACATAGAGAGGAGGAAGTGGAAGAAGACATGACTGCCAGTAGAGCTTGGCTATTGGAGAGTCACTCACTGCAAGAGATGTAAGGGGTGTTTTGTGTAGTTGTGTGTGTGTGTGAGAGAGAGAGCATCTGCTAGATCACAGTTCAGGACACCCAAAAGCCCCATAATAACCAGTAGCTCTTTTCCCCCACCTCAACTATATTGTTTCAAGGAAGTCTGTATACAATCCAGGAAATGAATCAGTTGCTGACAGCAGGACAGGACGTGGTGCTTACATCAGAGCTCCTGTCAACCCCATTGGGCTCAATGGGACTATATAAATAGAAATAAATTTCAACAATCCGAACAGCAAGAATGCTGCAGCCAAAGCTCAGCTGCAAGCCTTGATTTCACGAAGGCCTACTGGCCTTCTCTCCACTCCCCACCCCCACACCACTGCAGCTGCATAGCAATAAACTGCTGCCTCGGTGAGATTTAGGCTACCGAGAGGGTTAAAGCATCAAATCCAGGAAGATTCTTGGTGGATGGGAGGAGTTTCTTTGCAGGAACAGCTGGCCTGACCCTGATGGTGGAAATGGATCAGTTGCATTGTGAAGAGAGAGACAGAATGGAATGGAACGGAACGGAACGGATTGGAATGGAATGGAATGGAATGGATTGGATTGGAATGGAATGGAATGGAATGGAATGGAATGGAATAGAATAGAATAGAATAGAATAGAATAGAATTATTGGCCAAGTATGAGACAAGGACTTTGTCTTCGGTGCATATGCTCTCAGTGTACATAAAAGAAAAGTTCATCAAAAATCACAAGGCACAACACTTTTTTTTTTTTTTTAGAATAGAATAGAATAGAATTTTATTGGCCAAGTGTGATTGGACACACAAGGAATTTGTCTTGGTGCATATGCTCTCAATGTACATAACATAAAATATACATTTGTCAAGAATCATGTGATACAACACTTAATGATTGTCATAGGGGTCAAATAAGCAATGAAGAAGCAATATTAATAAAAATCTTAGGATATACGCAACAAGTTATAGTCATACAGTCAACATGGGAGGAAATGGGTGATAGGAATGATGAGAAAAACTAGTAGAATAGAAGTGCAGATTTAGTAGAAAGTCTGACAGTGTTGAGGGAATTATTTGTTTAGTAGAGTAATGGCGTTCGGGAAAAAACTGTTCTTGTGTCTAGTTGTCTTGGTGTGCAGTGCTCTGTGGCGACGTTTTGAGGGTAGGAGTTGAAACAATTTTTGTCCAGGATGTGAGGGGTCAGTAAATATTTTACCCGCCCTCTTTTTGACTCGTGCAGTATACAGGTCCTCAATGGAAGGCAGATTGGCAGCAATTGTTTTTTCTGCAATTCTGATTATCCTCTGAAGTCTGTGTCGGTCCTGTTGGGTTGCAGCACCAAACCAGACAGTTATAGAGGTGCAGATGACAGACTCAATGATTCCTCTGTAGAACTGAATCAGCAGCTCCTTGGGCAGTTTGAGCTTCCTGAGCTGGCGCAGAAAGAACATTCTTTGTTGTGCTTTTTTGATGATGTTTTTGATGTTAGGTGACCATTTTAGGTCTTGAGATATGATAGAACCTAGAAATTTGAAGGTCTCTACTGTTGATACTGTGTTGTCTAGTATTGTGAGAGGTGGAAGGGTGGAAGGGTTTCTCTTAAAGTCTACCACCATTTAATGATAGTCCGGGTACAAATAAGCAATCCAATCATATCAGGAACCAGTCAATATAAATTGTAAGGATACAAGTCACAAAGTTGCAGTCATACACTCATTTGTGGGAGAAGATGGGCGGTGGGAATGATGAGAAGATTAATAGCAGTGCAGATTTAGCAAATAGTTTGACAGTGGTGAGGGAATTATTTGTTTAGCAGAGTGATGGTGTTTGTGAAAAAATTGTTCTTATGTCTAGCAGTTCTGGTGTGCAGTGCTCTAGAGCATCATTTTGAGGGGAGTTGAAGCAGTTTGTGTCCAGGATATAAGGGGCCTGTAAATATATTCAGCCCTCTTTTTGACTTATGCAGCTTGAGGAAAATATTTCCAGGAAAGATGGACGTGAGTTCAAGCAATTTTCTTTCAGCTAGCAACATTCATATTACAGGAGAACAGCCAGAGCTCTATATTTCCTCAAAACCCCAACAGGAACGGCCACGACACAGAACAATTGTATAGGTCTTGCAATGAAAACTGCCAATTATAGGAAAAAGGTATCATACAGTCAAGATCAGAGATACTTAATGTTAAGATATGCACATTGCACAAGATCCGGTAACTTCAGAAAAGCCCCCGCACAGAATGAATCAAGTCATTTCTCAACATAAATTCTAGGGTGTGTCCTGGCTCTGTCCTAGATTACTGGGAAATAGCAGCAAACCAGATTATTATTATTTTTAACATCATCATTATTTGCTTTGTTTTCCTTTGGCACATTTCAAAAAAATGTCTTTAATCCAGTTCTGCAGCTTTCGAAGGTGGGAGGGTGGGGAAGCAGCTCCTGCTAGAAGAAATTATTGCCTCATTTCAAATTTCTAGGTTCAAATGACCAAGCTGTTATAGAGTAAGTCTAAGCAAAACTTCTCACCACATAGAGCTGTGATGGCATACCTAATGGCACTAGTAATGGGCTGCCTAAATTTTTACTGCCACAGTGTGGGTGTGGCTTATTTTGTGGGTGTGGCTTAATAGTCATGTGACTGGGTAGGCATGGCTTGCTGTCCATGTGACCAGGTGGGAGTGGCTTGAACGATCATCATTGTTCATGTGAACTGTTAAGTCCTTGACTTACAAACCTTACCAGTGTCGCTCGCTGGGGTGACAATTTGCTTTGCGTTTCCTGCACTCTCCTTCCTGGGTTGCCACCCCACCTCAGACTGGGTAGCTAGGCAAACAGGTGCTGCCAGAAGCATAAATTCTGCCAGCGCCACTTCCACCCACACCTTCTGCTTGCACCACAGGTGGGAAGTGGCCGCGTGAGGCTGGAGGGGAGCCGGACAGGTGAGAGGGAAGCTCGTCCGAGGCCAGGAAGAAGGAAAGAGGAAAAAAGCAAGGAATGCAAACACAACAGCAGCAGCAGGGGAAAAAAGGAGAGCCAAGCCGAGACCAGTCTTCATTTCATTGGTCTTCATTTTTTTTTTCAATTTTATGCGAAAAGTCCCTAAGAGGTTTCCTATCACCAATAAATGCAGATAGCATCATTTCTCTAATCAAAAATAAAGATAGTTTACTCATCTCAGCGAGATCGGTCCATTTCACCAGCCATTCCTCCACAGTGGGTAGTATTGCAACTTTCCATCCCTGTGCATTTAATCTCCACGCCACAATAATCATATATTGAAATAATCTTCCATGGCTTTTTTTCTAACTGCTCATCCATTAGTCCTAAAAGGAAAAGTTCTGGCTTCAATTGAATATTAATCTTTAAAATCCTCTGAATCCAAGTATGCATTTCAATCCGGGTTTTTTGGTGTGTGTTTTTTTTAGCTTTTTTACAAAAGCTAAAAAAACCCAAAAAACCAGGGGTTAACAAAGATTTATTTTCACCTCTTTTACTGCAGCTTTCTGGTACCATTCAGTAAAACTGTTTGGGAGAATAGAAATAGAATAGAATAGAATAGAATAGATGCAGACAACTCCCTCCCTCCCCCACTTCCTTCTTCTTATTCAATCCCGACCCCTCTAAATACTTTTTTTTAAAAAAGTACAAAATATATTATATTATATACCTGACAAAATTACAGTAGGACTAATTATATTTAAATGTTTCGAATAGATGTATCAAGCAACATAAGGTATAGATAATAAAGATGCTCATTGCAATGTAAACTAAGACCGAAACATGAATAGAACTAATGTCATAATGTGAATCGTTGTATAATAATGAATATATATTAAGGAATATAACGGATCTTTGTAATTTTTCGCAATTCTTATTCTCAAACCATTATATATATATTTTCCTTTCCCCTGCTTTTGATTTTGTACTCCCCTCTTCCTCTTCCTCTTTCATTAAATTAATAAATTATATTTTTTTTAAAAGAATAGAACAGAATAGAATAGAATAGAATTCTTTATTGACCAAGTGTGATTGGACACACAAGTAATTTGTCACTGATGCATAAGCCCTCAGTATACATAAAACAAAATGTACATTTGTGAAGAATCATGAGGTACAACTCTTAATGATTGTCATAGGGGTCAAATAAGCAATCAGGAAACAATCAATAAAAATCATAAGGATACAAGCTACAAGTTACATCCGTACAATCACAAGTGGGAGGAGGTAGGTGATAGGAATGACTATGGTAATAAGAGACTTCCGTTCAGTCGTCTAGTATCTGGAGGATATCATTGCACAAACAAATCGAAGTGTACTGATTTGTACATAATTTGTGTCATTTGTGTGATATGACACCCTGGTGTCCTGGTATTGCTTGTCCTTTTGTCAGGGACATCTGGAAAACTGTGTTGCTTTTATCTGAACAACAAAAGCAGCCCAGTGGCATCAGATGGCAAGCTCTTTCACTTTTGGGCATATGGGCAACGCTGCATGGGCTGTAAATTAGGGTTGGCACTTGCGTTGGAAAGCTTTGCTTTCATCAGCCTGGCCCCGCTGCCCCTCCCCCCTTCCCCAAGAGAAGCTCATGAGTGCAGGGTGAGGTTGGCGTAACTGCTGAACAAAAAAGTCCCTGGGATAGAAACATAGAAACATAGAAACATAGAAGATTGACGGCAGAAAAAGACCTCCTGGTCCATCTAGTCTGCCCTTATACTATTTTCTGTATTTTATCTTAGGATGGATATATGTTTATCCCAGGCATGTTTAAATTCAGTTACTGTGGATTTATCTACCACGTCTGCTGGAAGTTTGTTCCAAGGATCTACTACTCTTTCAGTAAAATAATATTTTCTCATGCTGCTTTTGATCTTTCCCCCAACTAACTTCAGATTGTGTCCCCTTGTTCTTGTGTTCACTTTCCTATTAAAAACACTTCCCTCCTGAACCTTATTTAACCCTTTAATATATTTAAATGTTTCGATCATGTCCCCCCTTTTCCTTCTGTCCTCCAGACTATACAGATTGAGTTCATTAAGTCTTTCCTGATACGTTTTATGCTTAACACCTTCCACCATTCTTGTAGCCCGTCTTTGGACCCGTTCAATTTTGTCAATATCTTTTTGTAGGTGAGGTCTCCAGAACTGAACACAGTATTCCAAATGTGGTCTCACCAGCATTCTATATAGCAGGATCATAATCTCCCTCTTCCTGCTTGTTATACCTCTAGCTATGCAGCCAAGCATCCTACTTGCTTTCCCTACCGCCTGACTGCACTGTTCACCCATTTTGAGACTGTCAGAAATCACTACCCCT
Source organism: Erythrolamprus reginae (assembly GCF_031021105.1). Classification (NCBI taxonomy): domain Eukaryota; kingdom Metazoa; phylum Chordata; class Lepidosauria; order Squamata; family Dipsadidae; genus Erythrolamprus; species Erythrolamprus reginae. Next base: position 143,119,951 of record NC_091950.1, on the reverse strand, counting down.
AAATCCTTTTCTTCTGAAGTATTTGCTAACACAGAACTGCCAATACAATACTCAGATTGAGGATTCCTTTTCCCCAAGTGCATTATTTTACATTTGGAAACATTAAACTGCAGTTTCCATTGCTTTGACCATTTATCTAGTAAAGCTAAATCATTTACCATATTACAGACGCCTCCAGGAATATCAACCCTATTGCACACTTTAGAGTCATCGGCAAATAGGCAAACCTTCCCTACCAAACCTTCCCCTATGTCACTCACAAACATATTAAAAAGAATAGGACCCAGAACAGACCCTTGTGGCACACCACTTGTAACCTGACTCTGCTCAGAATACTCGCCATTAACAATAACTCTCTGATGTCTACGCTTCAGCCAGCTGCAAATCCATTGAACTATCCAGGGATTAAGTCCAATCTTCACTAATTTCTCTATCAGCTCTTTATGTGGAACCGTATCAAAGGCTTTGCTGAAGTCCAGGTAGGCAATATCCACGGCACCACCTTCATCCAACACCTTTGTGACATAGTCAAAGAAATCAATGAGATTAGTCTGACATGATTTGCCTTCAAATAGTTAAACCAGTCAGCTAAACCAGCAAATATTAAGTTATCCCTATTTATTTTAATTTCTGCCTCATATTTCCCAGAGGCCGATTAGAGCCCACAGGGTCAGCCTTCTCCAGATCCTGTCAGCCAAACGGGATCACAGGGCAAGGCCTTCTCTGTGGCAGCCCCATCGCTCTGGAACCAACTGCCCTCCAGAGATCCGCACTGCCCCCACCCTCCTGGACTTCCAGAAAGCCTTAAAAACATGGCTTTGCTGGCAGGCCTAGAGCATTGAGTTACAGCACTCTGCTCCAGCCCAGAAGTAATTATTGTTTTTATTGATTGTTTTATTGGGATTTCAATTGTTGTATACTTTTTATTATTGTGTGCTGCCCAGAGTCCGTCAGGGGTTGGGCGGCCTCTAAATCTAATAAAACTTAAACTTAAGTGAAGGAGAAAAAGATACTACAGACGGGGGAAGAAAAAGAGGTGTGCTGTCAGGGTTCCAAGTAACACCGACGACGAAAGGAGACTCCAAGGCTAGAAGTTACTCAAAGTTTCATTTTATAAGAGAGGTCATATTGGCACATCTGAGAAAACCCGAATCTGAAAGCTTCTGGGTTTTCCCCACCCAAATGAAAGCCAAAGACCCTTCCCCTGCACCCAGATGTTCATTACATGGTCCAATCACTCCACCATCCCAACTGGGGATGCCTCTCAGTCACGCCACTCCAGGTGCAGGATGAATCGTCCTTGACTCCCAGAGAAAAGAATGTTGTTATGGTTATACATCTAGACTAGAGAAAAAGATGGCCTTCGGGGCTGACATGTACATTTATATTTATAAACATGTGTTTGTACATATACAAATATATACAGTAGATACTCACGCATAGGCATTTCATTTAAAAAAAACAGGAATAAAATAAAGGCTTATTTTGCTTATTCAAAGCAGTATTTTTTTATTTTTTTGGTGCTTCTAGGACTTGCTTTAGATTTGATCTCAGGATCTTTTTCTTATCCTAGCCTTTTCTTTATTTCAAAAACTGCTTAAGGGCTTCAAGCCTCACTTCTCCAAAAAAGATTTTTATTTCCAAAATTGCGTGGCTCTGGGAAGCCCAGACACAAATCCAAGCAAAAAACAAATCAAAAACTTTAAAAAAAACCCACAACCCACTATTTTGGGCCTCATTCAGTGTTGCACATCAGGAGAGAAAGAGAGAAAACCTCCTATAATTGAAAGTCTTGTGACTTTTCTATCCTCCAGTGACTTTTGTGACACAAGGGAGCGCACGGATACCCTCCAACGTAAAACAAAAATGGGAATTTAAAAGTTTAAAGTGCTCTCAAATACTGATGACCTCTGGACCAATTCACAAAACTCTGTGATAGATCTAGCAGTGAATGCAGAACTATTTTTTTCAGGGAGATTTTTTTTTTTTTGGAAATTGCTATAAATGGCAGTTTTGGTAAACTGGTAGTCCATCTTTCCAGGCAGCAAAATATCTAAGAAAATTGTATACCGACAAAGAATCCAGTCACTTTACCCATTGCATACCAGAATAGAAAATGCTGCATCAGCCCAACGATCTCTTGTGCATTATTTGGGCATGTTTGCTAATTTGCAGTTGGAGCTCTCATTCATAATTAGGGTATATTTCTTGATTTGGACTTAGGGGAAGATTACATCCATAAAAGTGTAGCTTTAACAATGCCGCTTTGTAGAAATTACTCCTTTGGAGACTCATGTGTGGTGCAGAGGAGAGAGGATTCATCAAAAGATCTAAGACGTTGCAAAATGTACAGCACATTATCAAAATTTTACCCCTTTTCATAGCCCTGGGAAATCTGCTCTTGAGAACAGTGCGCATTGCAAGATAATTGACGCCTATCACGGCAGCTTCACAAGCCACGGGAACGTTTTAAAGCAATATTAAACTGGCCCCATGGTGAATGGGAAGCCCTTGGAAGCTTGGATTGGACTTGGTTATGGAGTTATTTATATATCTATTTTGCAATCTATCTTGGATTGATCAGATGGAAGGACAGATAATGATACTGAGTCATGTTCTCTGCATGCAGGCGCTAAACCTGTAAACATAGACCAGCATGAGAGCTGAGGCAGTGAAAGTATTTTTGAATGGAAGAAGAAATTCTAGTAGTGTGGAAGTGCTGGAGAGGCCATCTGTTTTGACTGGAGTCCTAATCCCAGGTGTACAATTGTCACTGTTGTCATTGTGAACAAGTCTCCTTGTCTGGTATGGGGAGAAACATTAAAGGCTTTAATTTCAAAACCTGGCTGTGGAATAGGATGAAATTAGAAGGATCACTGGATAATTGTAAATAATACCAACTTTGCTTAATAGAAATAAGTGCAGATGTTTTGGAAACAAGTTCCTTTAAATTCCTGTTTTGCTTTATTTTTAGAGTACTACTACTAATTAGTGATGGGCAAACTGAACCCGCACAATTCAGGTCCGTACTGAATTTTGCGGTGTTCGGTATGCCGAACACGAACCTGAAATTTTTTGAAACTTCAGGCAAAGTTCGGGGTCGCATTCGACGTTCGGAGCTTTGATGTCACCGGCAGGTTGCTAAGGATGCCAAGGTGATCATTTCCTGGATTCCATGGAATCCAGGAAGTGATCACCTTGGCATCCTTAGCAACCTGCCGGTGACGTCAAGGCTCCGCCCCCGGAATCTCTTCGTGGGAGGGATTCCCCAGCTCCTTCAAAGGGAGGTCTTCACGTAAAAATAAACATTGTTATTTTTAAGTGAAAGGACACCGCAGCGGCGGTGCAAGCAAAGGACAGTCCTTTCACGTAAAAATAAACATGTTTATTTTTACATGAAGACCTCCCTTTGAAGGAGTTCGAGAATACTTCCCACAAAGAGACTCCTGGGGTGGAGCCTTGACGTCACCGGCAGGTTGCTAAGGATGCCAAGGTGATCACTTCCTGGATTCCATGGAATCCAGGAAGTGATCACCTTGGCGTCCTTAGCAACCTGCCGGTATACATGACGTCAAAGCTCCACCCCCGAAATCTCTTGGTGGGATTCCCCATTCGAGTTCGGGTTCGGTTCAGGTTTGGCCGAATTTTGCGTAAAGTTCGTCCGAACTTGCCAAACCCGAACACCGTTGGGTTCGCCCATCACTACTACTACTAATAACAACAGAATTGGAAGGGACCTTGGAGGTCCCCTAGTTCAACCCCCTGCTTAGGCAGGCAACCCTATACTACTTCAGACAAATGGTTATCCAACATATACCTTTGTTGGTTTTGGACAGAATTCGATGGCATCGTTGTTACCTCACCCTTAGGGTATAAATTTTTTACCCACTTTACCTACTGTGTATTTTTACATTGAAGAGTTTTAGTAAAGCTGGGTCAGAAAAAAACCCACCGAAGACTCATTAATCTCCTCACTGCTTAGGGAGCAATGTTGTTGAACTTCAGCAAGGAAACAATATTTTCCCTGTGTATATTTTCTTGATTTAAATCATCTACTGTAAAGTACACACCGCTTCTATTTGTCGCACAGCTAAACATAAATAAAATGCCATAAACAGTGCCCTGCTGGATGAAACCCCTGGTCCATCTAGTCCAGCAGACCGTCCTCATAGCAGCCAACCAACTGCACGAGTAAGCTTATTAGTCTCTCAGCAGATGGCCTTCCGGGGCAGTCATACTGCCATCAAGACTAATGGCCATTAATCCCCATGACTTCTGTGAATTGATTCCATCTTCTTTTTGTGTTTGAAGCAGTTAAAGGGCTAGCCTGTACCAAAAGTTCCAATATTTAGGTGTGATGTAATTTCCCCCCTCTATTGTCTGTCCTGATTCTTTCCATATTTCAATTTCAGCGGATGATCTTTGGTTCTGTTTGTTTGTTTGTTGTTTATTATTTATTTATTATTTTATCAAGTATGTACAGTATTGGTAATATACATAGATATAACCAGTGGAGGGCTACCAATTTTTTTACTACCACGCTGTGGCCGTGGTTTATGCATTTTATTTCAACATCTTTCAGTGCAAATTGGGTGCTCTGGGGTGGAGCTCCATTTTCGCTACCCCACTGCATTCCCCTCATCCAGGCAGTAGCCCACCCCTGGATATAACATTGTTTATATACATAAGATGGGTCCCGATAAGAGGGAACATTAGGACAGGGATAGCAGCAGTCATGGGCTATTGCCAGTATGGCTAATTGCGCATGGCTCCAGTGTGGGATCGAGCTCAATTTTGTTCCCGCACCTGTGCAGGTAGTACAATCTCTCACAGGAACGCATGTGTGGGCATGTATCGGCGAGATTTTTTTATTCCCTGCATGTGGAGAAGCAAAACCCTCACCGAAACACATGTTCCTGTGTGAGATTTTGCGTCGTGCACAGGTGCGAGAAGCAAAATTGCACTCGATCCCGCACTCACGCGCAAGTGGAGTGGTGGAGCGGTGCACAATTAACCATACTGGCAGGACCGCACCAATGAATGGTAGGCATGCTGGTGCGCTTACACATGCCCCTTACATACCTCTTAGGAATTGGGTGAGGTCAACAGTAGACAGTCTAAGGGTAAAGTTTGGAGGCTTAGGTGACAAAATCACAGGGTCAGGTAGTGAGTTCCAGGCATTAACCACTCTGTTGCTAAAGTCGTATTTTCTACAGTCAAGTTTGGGGCAGTTCACTTTGAGTATAGATCTGTTGTGTGCTCGTGTACTGTTGTGGCTGAAGATGAAAAAGTCATTGACAGGTAAGACATTGTAGCAGTTAATTTTATGAGCTATCTGTAGGTCGTGCTGAAGGTGATGTAGTTCTGAGCTTTCTAAGCCCAGGATTTCAAGTCTGGTTGTTTAAGATATTCTGTTGTGAGCAGAGGAGTGAAGGGCTCTTCTTGTAAAGTACCTCTGGACACTTTCTAATGTATTTATGTCCGATAAGCAGTTTGGATTCCAGACAGATGAGGTGTGTTCAAGAATTGGTCTGGCAAATGTTTTTTATGCTCTGGTTAGTAATGAGATATTATCAGAGAAAAAGCTATGTAAGATTAGGTTTACAACTCTTGGAGCCTTTTTGGCTGGCTGGAGAATTCTGGGAGTTGAAGTCCACAAGTCTTAAAGTTCTCAAGTTTGAAGACCTCTGCTCTAAAGTCATATTCTAAGGACTCAATAGCCACACTGGTTGGCTGTGAAGTCACTTTAAAATAGAATGGCACTTTATCAGATATGAAAGCGTTGGTAGTACTAAATCTGGAAGAGTTATCCTGGCTAAAAACTCCTGCAAAATTACAAATAGGCAATAGTGTTGACTCAATAGGCATAGAATTATCAATGCAAAAAAGAAAATCTTCCATCTTTAAGCAGATATGTGTTATCTATAACTCATCTGATTGACTCTTAGTAGATATACAATCAGTAGTACCAGTGAAGGGCTACCAAAAATTTTACTACCACACTGTGGCCGTGGCTTAGGCAGGATGCCCTGCATTTTCTTTTGGTGCAAATTGGGTGGTCTGGGGTGAAGCTTCATTTTTGCTACCCCATTGCGTTTCCTCCCCTCATAATACATAATATGAGATACTGTATATACCTAAAACACTAAGAACAAAACTGAAAGCAGAACTAGAATGAAGGGAAATAAGAAGGATCATTTATTGTACCAGAGAACCAAATGATTAAGTTCCTTCCATAAATGGAATATAATTCAAAACAAAAAGGGAAGTCTGAGAATTTGCCTTGATCCTCCAGAATTAAACAAGACAGCCTTACCACATCCCAATCAAAGTAGGACCCTTAGCAGAAGTGGCAGATGCAAAAGTACCTTCAAAACTCATTGCATTGACCTTGTTTTGACTTACATCACTGGATGTAGTCAGCATAGGCCTGTATACATATACATAGTGTGCCATATGGGTCAGTACAACTTGAAACATATGACTTTTGGGCAGTGATGGGCTCCAACAGGTACAGCCAGGTACGCAGAACTGGTAGTAACATTTTGGTCAGGTACACAGAACTGGTAGTAGCATTTTGGTCAGGTACGCAGAACCGGTAGTAGCATTTTGAATTTTTTTCTTTTTTCCCCTTCTGGGCTCTGGATATCTTTTTCCTATCACAGTAAATGAGGTTGAATGTGTATGATTTTAGAAGAGCTGTGAATGCATGTGTGTATACATATACATACAGTTTATATAGTAGATAATGTATATTTTTGTGCGCCTGTGTGTAATATGTATGTACACACATGGCATATGTACATAGAATTAAATAGTATATTTTGGATGTTCAGTAAAAGTAAATAGATAGGGAAATTGTATCTCTTTGAGGCGAGGAGAGGCCAGGCACCCTAATCCTAACCCATACATTGACATGAGTGATGTCACGTTGGCCACCTTTAAGCCAGTCACATGACCTTTAAGCCCCCCCCCCCGGTCACATGATCATCAAGCCAGCAAGCCACACCCACAAAGTAAGCCACGGCTACAGTGTGGTAGTAAAAAAGTTTGCAGCCCTTCACTGCTTTCAGGTTATGTTCTCTTTGTAAAATAATTTCACTGCATCATGCAACAACTCTTGGGAGGCATTCCAGGGACTGTGTGGCATTCAAAAATGACATACTTGTGTGGGGTACCACAGAAGAAGAACATGATTAGTGATTAAACGTGACTAGAAAAAGCCAAGTCCTCAAATATTAAATGGAACAAAAGCAAATGTTTTCAAATTCTAGAAAAACAGCCTCTGGGAGAAATAGTAATGAAAGATGGCATTGAACAGACCATGCTAAAGGAAAAGCAAATGTAAACATGCCAGAACCAAGGTTCTAAGTATCATGGGGATGGTAAATTATGTCTTGGAATGCATTCACAGCCTCACTGCCCACACCACAAATTTGAGAGCATAATTTTGCAAAGATGTCTCCTGGCATTAGACTTTATCACATGACCAGAACCTAAGATATCTCAACTATACTCTAAGCCCAGCATCCCTTTTGTGGTTCTTGTATAAGAAGTAAAAGGTTCACAGATGCTACCTAGACAGCTTAAAGAGACCAAACTTGTGATCTAACGGCAAAACACAATAATTGAACACAACTAAATGGTGCATGGGTATATTAGTTTATTTACAAAGAAGGGGATGTGAAGAAGTCTGTATTTAGCAAAAGATGAACTTTTTCATATTATAGGGAGGAATAGAATGATCTTTGCAATGTATTAAATTCCTGTTAGTTCCAGGTCAGAGTTAATTTCGAGCTGATCTTACTAAACACAGCTTAACTCTTGTGTTATTATTGTTGAGTTCCGATACTGAAGAGACAGAAGACTAGTGGAGTGACTTCAGCTCTTTATCAGGTTACATGGAGCAACTTCCAGCAACAGTATACAAAAGGCAGGGGGTTTAAATAGGGAGCCAATCCAGCAGGGAGCCAATCAGAATTTTCCTACCTTTCTTCCCTGTTGGACTGGAGTGAAAACTTTGCAGCTTCTTCAGGACATAACATCTATAGAGCCGGGATGGCGCTGTACTGCAGGTAGAGTGCTGGTAGAGTGCTGTTCTGCAGGCCACTGAAGCTGACTGTAGATCTGCAGGTCAGCGATTCAAATCTCATCACCGGCTCAAGGTTGACTCAGCCTTCCATCCTTCCGAGGTGGGTAAAATGAGGACCTGGATTGTGGGGGCAATAGGCTGGCTCTGTTAAAAAGAAGTGCTATTGCTAACATGTTGTAAGCTGCCCTGAGTCTAAGGAGAAGGGTGGCATAAAAAATTGAATAAATAAAAAAATATCTCATAAAAAGCACTCACTGTCATTTAAACACAATTAACTCACCTACAAAAAGATATTGACAAAATTGAACGGGTCCAAAGACGGGCTACAAGAATGGTGGAAGGTCTTAAGCATAAAACGTATCAGGAAAGACTTAATGAACTCAATCTGTATAGTCTGGAGGACAGAAGGAAAAGGGGGGACATGATCGAAACATTTAAATATATTAAAGGGTTAAATAAGGTCCAGGAGGGAAGTGTTTTTAATAGGAAAGTGAACACAAGAACAAGGGGACACAATCTGAAGTTAGTTGGGGGAAAGATCAAAAGCAACATGAGAAAATATTATTTTACTGAAAGAGTAGTAGATCCTTGGAACAAACTTCCAGCAGATGTGGTAGATAAATCCACAGTAACTGAATTTAAACATGCCTGGGATAAACATATATCCATCCTAAGATAAAATACAGAAAATAGTATAAGGGCAGACTAGATGGACCATGAGGTCTTTTTCTGCCGTCAGACTTCTATGTTTCTATGTTTCTATGTTTAAGAATGTGGTCAATAGTTAAGAAATTAGTTTTGAATCCATGCCATCTAAAATTTATCCCTCCCCCTGCACCCCCAATCAAAAAGGTCAGCAGTTTGGCGGCTTGAACCCCTAGTATAAGTCTCCTGCATGAGCAAGGGGTTGGACTAGATGACCTCCAAGGTTCCTTCCAACACTGTTACTATTACTGTTCCTCCTACAACCATGCATGTTCCTCCTACAGCCATGCTCTCATCATGGTAACATAAGTGGTGCAACCACGGGTGGGCTACTAGCCGGATGGGAGGGGGGGAACGCAGTGGGGTAGTGAAAATGGAGCTCCACCCCAGAGCACCCAATTTGCACTGAAAGATGTTGAAAGAAAATGCAAGACGTCCTGCATAAACCACGCCCACAGTGTGGTAGTAAAAAATTTGGTAGGCCTTCACTGGGTGCAACTCATATATGGTTTGTCTAATTTCCAACTAGTGGACATGGGAAATGTAACCCAGCTCAATTTCCTAACAATCTGGGGGAAATTGAATCTAGAAGGATGCTATGGAAACAAAGGCTCTATTTGGTACTGTAACTTTACTTCATTGCAAATCAGTGAGAGTTATCGCTGAGACTGGGGTGCAAACTTTAAAGAATTTTTACAAATATGCCTACAGTACATGATCCCCTACAATGTTACGTAGTAAGATTGGCCCCAACCCTATTGGCCTTCCGGAAAGCCCTTAACATTTGGTTTTGCTATCAGGCAAGAGGATCTTATGGGTTTGTGGAACCTATTCAATGCCTACACTTACATGGTACTCTGCTTTCTCTTTTTGTTATTGTAATGCTTTCAAACTGTTTTTATTGTATATTTAAATGGTTTTGTTCTATTTGTGTTGATTGTTTAGTTTTATGTTTTAATTTTGTGGGCTGCTGAGAGTCGCAAGTCTGAGAAAAGGGAGGGGGGCTATATAAATTCAATAAATAAATAAATAGCATTCGGTGTTATAAATTCACATTGTTCTGTAGCGATAATTGAGTTTCCAGAAGTTGAGAGGAAGGAGCTAATATTAAATTCCTTTATCTCTGAGCTTAGCAGTCAGCCTGTTCAGCTCAAACGCTGGTGGTACACATGCAGTTTTATACTGTATATACTGCTCAAAAAAATAAAGGGAACACTTGAACAACACAATATAATTCCAAGTAAATCAAACTTCTGTGAAATCAAACGGTCCACTTGGGAAGCAACACTGAATTGACAATATGTTGTCACATGCCCTCATCACCTCGAGGCTCGACTACTGTAATGCTCTCTACATGGGGCTATCTTTGAAAAGTGTTCGGAAACTCCAGATCTTGCGGAATGCAGCTGCGAGAGCAATCATGGGCTTCCCTAAATATGCCCATGTTACACCAAAACTCTGCAGTCTGCATTGGTTGTCGATCAGTTTCCGGTCACAATTCAAAGTGTTGGTTATGACCTATAAAGCCCTTCATGGCATCGGAACAGAATATCTCCGGGACTGCCTTCTGCCGCACGAATCCCAGCGACCACTTAGGTCCCACAGAGTTGGTCTTCTCTGGGTCCCGTCAACTAAACAATGTCCTTTGGCAGGACCCAGGGGAAGAGCCTTCTCTGTGGTGGCCCCGACCCTCTGGAACCAACTCCCCCCAGAGATCAGAATTGCCCCCACCCTCCTTGCCTTTCGTAAGCTCCTTAAAACCCACCTCTGTCGTCAGGCATTGAGATACTCCTTTCCCCCTAGACCTATACAATTTATGCATGGTATGTTTATGTGTACGCTTGGTTTTAATAAGGTTTTTTTAGTTTTTTTAAATATTAGATTTGTACGCTGTTTTATTATTGTTGTTAGCCGCCCCGAGTCTACGGAGAGGGGCGGCATACAAATCTAATAAATAGATAGATAGATAGATAGATAGATAGATAGATAGATAGATAGATAGGTAGGTAGGTAGGTAGGTAGGTAGGTAGGTAGGTAGGCAGGCAGGCAGGCAGGTAGGTAGGGGGGAGGGAGGTAGGGAGATAGGGAGATAGGGAGATAGGGAGATAGGTAGGCAGGTAGGCAGGTAGGCAGGTAGGCAGGTAGGCAGGTAGGCAGGTAGGCAGGTAGGCAGGTAGGCAGGCAGGTAGGCAGGCAGGCAGGTAGGTAGGCAGGTAGGTAGACAGGTAGGTAGGTAGGTAGGTAGGTAGATAGGTAGATAAGTAAGTAAGTAGGTAGGTAGGTAGATAGATAGATAGATAGATAGATAGATAGATAGATAGATAGATAGATGATAGATAGATAGATAGATAGATAAATGTCAGCACATTCAACGTTGTACAGAACAAAGTATTCAATGAGAATATTTCATTCATTCAGATCTAAGATGTGTTCTTTGAGTGTTCCCTTTATTTTTTTTTTGAGCGGTGTATATATTACATTTTGAACCAGAGAAAAGCTTCTGGAAAAAATGACCCACACCTGTTATGCAGGTTGCTGCATATCCATTATGGAAGAGATGAAATCTGTGTTGGGAAATGCCTGTGGTTTTTCCTCTCCTTTTCCAAGCCTGGATCCGAGTAGTGATGACAGTGATTTTTTAGAAGCATCTCCATGCAGATACGAGACAACCCAGGAGTATCTAATCCCGAGACCCCAACGGATCTCCCAGACTGCCTAGGGAGGTCTCAGCGTGGGACGGTAGCAGATGGTAAATGAGGCATCCCTACACTTTTCACATGGCATAAGGTGGTCCTGCTGGAAGAGCAGCCCGTGAGATTCACAGGGCATGTTGTTTCTCCAAGTGGTTCCTCTCTTATTGTTCCACTTTCCTCCCAAAGCTCCTTTTTGCTGTAATTTTAACCGAGTACTGAAACGTGACATCACAGCGTTGCAATGACCCACTTTCCAGCCAGTCAGCAAGAGCTGAGGTTGCAATGGGTAGTCCCTGGGATCCAGGAGAACTTTTCACACATGCCCTAAACATCAGCTCTCCGTTCCCCTTGCACGCTATACGTACAGCTTCGCTTGCCCACAGTAGAGTAATAAAGATCAACAAACGTACCCACGTTGCCTAGCAAAGTCCTGCCGAACAGAATGCGGTTAGAAAAAGCAGGAGACAATTGCTGAGTCTTAGCAATTTCCCACATTACCGGAGAAATGTGCTGTTGCTCCTTGGCGTGCGCAAATAACCCATCTCAACTAGTTTATGTCCATTGTGGCTCTTAACTGCTTTCTCTTCCAGCTATTTATTTAATTGATTGATGGCCATTACAGTTTGCTCCTTAATGACACAACATCCAAGGAAACGTTGCCACCAAAACAATTTGACTTCAGCATTTTCCACTGTCTGTCTCCCTCTTTGTCTGTTTTAGAAACATAGAAACATAGAAGATTGACGGCAGAAAAAGACCTCATGGTTCATCTAGTCTGCCCTTATTCTATTTCCTGTATTTTATCTTACAACGGATATATGTTTATCCCAGGCATGTTTAAATTCAGTTACTGTGGATTTACCAACCACGTCTGCTGGAAGTTTGTTCCAAGGATCTACTACTCTTTCAGTGAAATAATATTTCCTCATGTTGCTTTTGATCTTTCCCCCAACTAAGCTCAGATTGTGCCTCCTTGTTCTTGTGTTCACTTTCCTATTAAATACACTTCCCTCCTGAACCTTATTTAACCCTTTGACATATTTAAATGTTTCGATCATGTCCCCCCTTTTCCTTCTGTCCTCCAGACTATACAGAGTGAGTTCATTAAGTCTTTCCTGATACGTTTTATGCTTAAGACCTTCCACCATTCTTGTAGCCCGTCTTTGGACCCGATCAATTTTGTCAATATCTTTTTGTAGGTGAGGTCTCCAGAACTGAACACAGTATTCCAAATGTGGTCTCACCAGCGCTCTATATAAGGGGATCACAATCTCCCTCTTTCTGCTTGTTATACCTCTAGCTATGCAGCCAAGCATCCTACTTGCTTTTCCTACTGCCCGACCACACTGCTCACCCATTTTGATACTGTCAGAAATCACTACCCCTAAATCCTTCTCTTCTGAAGTTTTTGCTAACACAGAACTGCCAGTGCAATACTCAGATTGAGAATTCCTTTTCCCCAAGTGCATTATTTTACATTTGGAAACATTAAACTGCAGTTTCCATTGCTTTGACCATTTATCTAGTAAAGCTAAATCATTTACCATATTACAGACCCCTCCAGGAATATCAACCCTATTGCACACTTTAGAATCATCGGCAAATAGGCAAACCTTCCCTACCAAACCTTCCCCTATGTCACTTTTGGAAAATATCACGCAATGGCGTATTTTTCCCCCCTGACTTTAAATTAATTTTAAACATATTGTAGCTCTCAGAGTCTGATTGTTTGTTTAGGTACATATTATGATATTCTTTCCCCTCAATTCAAGTCACATGTATGCGAAAAGATCCTTAGGGACAAATATCAAATTTAATATATTACCTATGTTAAGCAATAATTTCAACTAGTTTTAATATTACGGGACCATCTCCAGCCTCATGTATCCCAGCAACTGGTCAGGGCCCACAAAGGCAGCCTTCTCCAGGTCCATCAGCCAAGCAATGCCATCTGGCAGGGCCTAGGAGAAGGGCCTTCTCTGTGGTTGCCCCGACCCTCTGGAACCAACTCCCTCCAGAGATTCGTACTGCCCCCACTCTCCTGGCTTCCAGAGGCCTTAAAAACTCACCTTTGCCAGCAGGCCTGGGGCTGTTGAGCTCTAACACTCTGCTCCGGATTATCTAGCAAGCTTTCGGGAGTCAATATTGACATGAAGGCCCTCCCAAAAGCGAGAAAAGGAGAAAATATATGAAGATTAAAACTATTACATCACATTAATTCTGTAAAATGAGATAGAGCACCTCCAAATCCTCTTCTTAGACGGTGCGCCTATCAATTTTCCAGCATTGTAAAAGAGGACTGGATTTTTACTTCCAACACTTCCCTGGACAAAAAAGAAAGAAATAGATAATAAGCTTAACAGATATAAAATGGTGAAATTCCATAATACTTAAACGCCTTAAACAAGATCTAAGTATTGCCCACAAGATCATATGCTGCAACGTCCTGCCTGTCGGCGACTACTTCAGCTTCAACCACAACAACACAAGAGCATACAACAGATTTAAACTTAATATTAACCACTCCAAACTTGACTGTAAAAAATATGACTTCAGTACCTAGTTGTTGAAGCGTGGAACTCATTACCGGACTCCATAGTGTCATCCCCAAACCCCCAACACTTTACCCTTAGATTATCCACGGTTGACCTATCCAGATTCCTAAGAGGTCAGTAAGGGGCGAGTACAAGTGCATTAGAGTGCCTTCTGTCCCCTGTCCTATTGCTTTCCTATATCTCCTATACCTTTCTTCTATTCCTATATCTCTTCTTCTATGTGTTGCTATGTGTTTTGCTATGTGTTGTTATCCTTTTGGATGTATTGCTTGTACTGTCCTGAAGCCCCACCCCCATGTCCCATTTTTGTAAAAAAAAAAATGGGCCCATTTTTCGCAAAAAGGGGTGGACAGAAGATTTGGGAAGCCTGCAGAGACCTCCTGGGGACTGGGGGAAGGCAAAAATGCCCCCATTTTAATTTTAAAAAGAGGTGAAAACAACCCAAAACAACCCAAAATGAGGGCATTTTTGCCATCCCCTAACACCTAAGAGCCCCCTGCAGGCTTCCCAGACCCTTTGCCCACCCCATTTATGCAAAGAAATGGCTGAAAATGTGCACTTTTCACAAAAATTGGTGTGCTTTTGCCTTCTAATTACCCCATCTAGCATGACTGGAGGAGAAATTCTGGGAGTTGAAGTCCACGAGTATTAATGTCAAGTTTGAAGTTTGTAAAAAGTATACATGGTTGTAAAAAGTATTCTGTTACACTGGTATTTTGCTAAATAATTTATTACTACACCACTTGATTCAAAATACAGTGGTACTTCTACCTAAGAATGCCTCTACTTAAGAACTTTTCTAGATAAGAACCAGGCGTTCAAGAATTTTTTGCCTCTTCTCAAGAACCATTTTCCACTTACAAACCCAAGCCTCTCAAACTGTAACCAGGAAAGGCAGGGAGAAGCCTCCGTGGGATCTCTCTAGGAATCTCCTGTGAGGAAACAGGGCCAGAAAAGGCAGGGAAAGAAAGGCCTCTGTGGGGCTTCTCTAGGAATCTCCTGTGAGGAAACAGGGCCAAAAAAGGTGGGGAGAAGCCTCCATGGCGTCTCTCTAGGAATCTCCTCGGAGGAAACAGAGCCTCCACCCTCCCTGTGGTTTCCCCAATCACACACATTATTTGCTTTTACATTGATTCCTATGGGAAAAATTGCTTCTTCTTACAAACTTTTCTACTTAAGAACCTGGTCACAGAACGAATTAAGTTCGTAAGTAGAGGTACCACTGTACTTTCGCCCTTATTTTCTACCTCTAAAATCTAGGTGCATCTTATACTCCAAAACTACAGTAAGAAGCCTGGAAGATGAAGACAGGCAGGTGCTCCTTCCTACCGTTGGTTAAAGAGATGGTTCTCTATTCCTTCCAACTCTAAAGTAAGACTTGCCCCATAGGTAACTCACCTGGTGACCATCTCTTGAGAAATACAAACTGGGGGAACAGGCTTAGCCATTTCTAACAGGATTCCCAGAAACCTTACAAAAAGTTTAATTCCCAGGATTTGGGAATTATAAAGCAAGTACAGTAAAATATACCTAGGGCCTCCTCTAGGTTTGTGTGTGTAATCATTTCCCCCTGTGTCTGCACAAGTTCAAAAGCAGAACCATGGACCCCAAAGGAATCCATTCATTCATTCATTCATTCATTCATTCATTCATTCATTCATTCGGGTTTTGTTTGTTTGTTTGTTTGTTTGTTTGTTTGTTTGTTCGTTCCTTCATTCATTCCTTCATTCCTTCATTCATTCATTCATTCATCCTCCCTCCCTCCCTCCCACTCCCTCTCCTTCTCTCTCCTCCTCATCCCCCCCACCGTGGTGGGCAGCAGCCGGTGCAGTCAGGTGCTCCGTGCCACTAGAAAATTCCAAAATGTGCCCTGATGTGCTGCCCTGCCCCCCTGCATGAGATTTAGCTTCTGTGCATGTGCAGAAAGCAAAATTTCATGTGAGGGTGCTTGTGCAAGCGAGATTTTGGTGATGCGCAGAAGCAAAAATATCACCCAAAATTACCGAAATCTCCCTGGTGGTACGTCCTCACAGGAAATCTCGCATGCTGCACATGCACAGAAGCCAAATCTCATGTTGACAGGTGCACATGCTGCACATGCACAGAAGCCAAATCTCATGTTGACAGGTGCACATGCTGCACATGCACAGAAGCCAAATCTCATGTTGACAGGTGCACATGTGTGCCAGATGAATGGTGGCCTCGGAGGGCAGACCGGTAGCGCCGAAGATGAGCAGCCCCTTCATTGCTCCCCCCGCTCTCTCTCTTTCTCTCTCTCTCTCTCTGGGAATCTGGGTGAAGTTAGGGAGTGCAACTCTAGCCGAGCATCGAGAGAGGCCTCTTTTGTGAGGCTTCACTTTGATGCTTTCATTAGGTCTTGGCAGGGCCCTGTCAGGTTGGAAGCTTCCGATTGCACTGGCCAAAGTTTGACTGACAGCCTCCATTCTTCGCTGTTCATTGATGAAATGTGATAGCTACTCAGTGTTCAGCGCACAGACAATGACGAGCCTGTGGAACAGTTGAGGTAAAGGGGAAGGTGGAGGAAAGGAAGGAACAGTAATGGGCATGAATGTTTAATATCTCCCCTCCACCTCCACCCTCACACACACACATTGAATCTGCTGAAACCGGGATGGTCCCTTTTTTACATGTCGGGGGTCCTGCACCCCCATCTCTTCACCCTCATTTTCTCAGGCAACCCCCATCTTGAAGTCATGCTTGAATGGTAAGGAAGGAGGAGATGGGAAGGCATTTTTCCAAAGTGCCACTGCCTGTCTCAGGGACTCGTATTCAAAAAGGGGAGGGGAGGGGCTTAATTTTTATTTTCAGCTACTCTCCATCCCCATCCTACTCTCCCACCTACAACCAACATTTTGTGCTTGTTCAGAATTAACTCCATTGTCCCCCACCCCCACCCCCGCTTCATAGTACCAAAGCTATGTTTCTTTTGCCAAGCATTTAAAGAGTGGGAAGTTTAAGACTCATCATTGATTGTGATGAGATCACTCCAGGTTAATTAATCCAAATAACAACTTTCAGCTTAGCCCAGGATTCCACCTCAGAGTATTCCCATAAACCTAAGCTGAAAATAGACAAAGGGACTTTTGTTCACTTGGGTAGTTCAAAACATGCTCAGACCAGTGATGAGTCCCTATTACAGTGATGGTGAACCTATGGCACGGGTGCCACACAGAGCCATATCAGCTGGCACATAAGCCATTGCCCTAAATGGGTTTACCGGGCCCACCAGACATTGAGAAACAGGCCATTTCTGGTCTCCAGAGGGCTTCCAGTGAGAGGGGGAGGCCGTTTTCACCCTCCCCAGGCACTGGATTATGGGTGTGGGGACTCTCGCATGTGTGATGGCATGAGCACATGCACTTTAGGCACCCATGGGGAAAAAGGTTTGCAATCACTGCCCTATCAGAATGGTCGGGATCACCATTCCGGTAGTAAAAATTATTATTATTATTATTATTATTATTATTATTATTATTATTATTATTATTATTAAGATTTGTATGCCGCCTCTCTCCGAAGACTTGGAGCGGCTCACAACAGGAATACAAAATACAAATCCAATGATTAAAAAAGAAAAACAGTTAAAAACCCTTGATTAAAAACACTCATACAACCCAAACAAACCATACATAAAACGGAGCGGCCGAGGGGAATCAATTTCCCCATGCCTAGTGGCAAAGGTGGGTTTTTAGGAGTTTGCGAAAGGCAAGGAGGGTGGGGGCAGTTCTAATCTCTGGGCGGGAGTTGATTCCAGAGGGTCGGGGCTGCCACAGAGAAGGCTCTTCCCCTGGTTCCCGCCAGATTGCATTGTTTTGTCGATGGGACCTGGAGAAGGCCAACTCTGTAGGACCTAATTGGTCGCTGGGATTCGTGCAGCAGAAGGCGGTCCCAAAGGTATTCTGGTCCGATGCCATGTAGGGCATTATAGGTCATAACCAATACTTTGAATTGTGACTGGAAACTGATCGGCAACCAATGATTGCTCTTACGCACACAGCTTCATGTCTCCAAGGCGTTGCATGCCTACACCTGCGCAAGACTTTGCTTCTGCACATGCGCCGGGAGCGAAATCTCATGCAAGGACCCTCCCGTGTGTGATATTTTACCCATTTTTAGAATTTTTGCTCCTGCGCATGTGTGGAAGCAAAGAAATTGTCGGAAATTAGCAAAATCTCGTGCATGAGAGCATCCTTGCATGAGATTCGGGCTCTGTGCATGCGCAGGAAGCTAAATATCATAGTAACATGTGTGCATGCATGCGCCAGACATGCCTGCACCCACCACCAGAAGCACACCGATAGCGCCAGCAACATGCAGCCCTTCATTGGCTAGGACCCAGAGGCGGGTTCCTCCTACCTCCATACCGGTGCACTGCAGGCACATCGCAACATTTAACATGCACACACTCACCCCCTCACATGGTTTTGCTTCTGCATAGGTGCACATGCAAAAAAAGACCCAAAATCATGTGTGGTGAGCCTCCCCTCGCGTGATTTTGCTTCTGCGCATGCACAGAAGCAAAAAAACCTTGAAAATTAGTAAAAAATAAAATGGTGCTGTGGATGGATTGGGAAAGAGAGCACTGGAGCTGTCGTGTGCAAATTGCACAATCAGCAGGCCATTTCCAGGCTACCACACTGGGGTGCACTGGTAGGAACACACCTCTGCTAGGACTTTATAAACGTATCCCCACAACTCAGGATTATAAGAATACTCTTTTTTTCCCCTTTTCTTTTGTTTGTTTTTTGTTTTTCTTCCTATTTTCATTTTTTTCCTCTTTTTTTAATTATTTCCATTTCAAATTTTTTATTTTATCTATTAAAAGGAATTATTATTAATTGGGATAATTGGAACATATGTGATAAATTATTTGGACCTCTCTGTTTCCCCCCTTGAATTAATATATTCTTGATTCATGTAATAGTTAGATAAATTTAAGATTTAGTTGACATGACATGATTGGGAATATTTGTTTGTCATCTTTAAGGGCAATTATTATGAAAGTAATGGTAATAAATATCATGAAACTGCTGTTAAGGATATAAGAATATAAGAATAAGAAGCACTATGGCCTAAATGATTAGATTTGATTAGAAAAGAAGCAATTTAAAAATTGTATTAGTTAATAGCACTTAAAATACACATAAGAAATTTGAGTGATTGTTCTTGTCCAGATGTTAATTGCATTGGAGGCAGCATTGGATGGATCATGAATACCAAAGTTAAAAGAAATAATTATTGTAATGTATTTTCAGATTGATGATGGTAGGTTATTTTGTATATGTGATTGGAGTGAAAAATAAAAAAAAATCTTGCCTAAAAGAAAAAAGAATGCTCTTCAGCAGGGGAAGTTTTAACCCTTGTAGATGTTCTTCCATTTTCTACTGTATTTTCCCTCAGTAGATTTTTGTGACCTCCTAATTCAGGTATATTTTTCTTCCTGTCCCCAGAGGTATTTTCTCATCCTGCATAGACTTGCTCATCCTGCAGCCTGGCTGATGCCCTCTCAGTGTCCTCAGTCGTGCACTTGTCTCTCATCTCAGGCCTGGTGCCAGAGATGATGGTGATGATGATGATGATGATGATGATGATGATGATGGATGATGATGATGATGATGATGATGATAATAATAATAATGACAATGACAATAGCCACAACAATAGCCATAACAATAGCCATAACAATAGCCACAACAATAGCTACAACAATAGTCATAACAATAGCAATAACAATAACCAGAACCATAACAATAACCATAACAATAGCCACAACAATGGCCACAACAATAGCCATAGCCATAGCCATAGCCATAGCAATAGCAATAGCAATAGCAATAGCAATAGCAATAACAATAACAATAATCAGAACCATAACAATAACCATAACAATAGCCATAACCATAGCCATAACAATAGCCATAGCCATAGCCATAGCCATAACCATAACCATAACCACCACCACCACAACAACAACAACAACAATAATAATAATAATAATATATTAGATTTGTATGCCGTCCCTCTCCGAAGACTCGGGGCGGCTCACAACAACAATAACAATGCAGTACAAATCTAATGATTAAAACTATAGTTAAAACCCACTATCGTTAAAATACCTGCCCATGGATTCATGGGTTCAAGGCTGCAGTGCTCCTGGGAATTGTCGGCCAGTAAGGCGCCGAGGGCCAGAAGAGAAGAAGGCATGCAAAAAACGGAATGACGTTGGGTAGAATTAGGTAAGATGAAGGCTGGGAAGAAGGCAAACAGATCCTGGTAGATCTCAAGATCATTTGCAAAAGCTTGCCAAGGGTGATTGTAATTCAGCAAGAGCACCTTAAATGCTGAAATGAAGAAAGTTTGGGAAGAAGATATTACATGTATTACACTGAACAATGGTGTCACAATGGTTAGAGTGCAGCACTGCAGGCTACTTCAGCTAACGGCTACCTGTAGTTCAGTAGTTCAAATCTCACCACCAGCTCAAAGTTGACTCAGCCTTCCATCCTTCCATGGTGGGTAAAACGAGGACTGAAATTGTTGGGGGCAATATGCTGATTCTGTAAACCATTTAGAGAGCGCTGTAAAGTACTATAAAGCGGTATATAAGTCTAGAAACATAGAAACATAGAAGATTGACGGCAGAAAAAGACCTCATGGTCCATCTAGTCTGCCCTTATACTATTTCCTGTATTTTATTTTAGGATTGGATATACTGTATGTCTATCCCAGGCATGTTTAAATTCAGTTACTGTGGATTTACCAACCACGTCTGCTGGAAGTTTGTTCCAAGCATCTACTACTCTTTCAGTAAAATAATATTTTCTCACGTTACTTCTAATCTTTCCCCCAACTAACTTCAGATTGTGTCCCCTTGTTCTTGTGTTCACTTTCCTATTAAAAATACTTCCCTCATGAACCTTATCTAACCTTTTAACATATTAAAATGTTTCCATCATGTCCCCCCTTTCCCTTCTGTCCTCCAGACTATACAGATTGAGTTCATTAAGTCTTTCCTGATTTTATGCTTAAGACCTTCCACCATTCTTGTAGCCCGTCTTTGGACCCGTTCAATTTTGTCAATATCTTTTTGTAGGTGAGGTCTCCAGAACTGAACACAGTCTTCCAAATGTGGTCTCGCCAGCGCTCTACACAGCGGGATCACAATCTCCCTCTTCCTGCTTGTTATACCTCTAGCTATGCAGCCAAGCATCCTACTTGCTTTCCCTACCGCCTGACTACACTGACTGCTTTCCCGACTGCTTTCCCTACCGCCTGACTGCACAAGTCTAAGTGCTATTGCTATTGGTGAGAGTAGGGGTGTCTCTGAATTGTTTTCATTCCTGAGGTTAAATGGCCGGGTCCCAAATTCTTTTGACCCCAAGCATTTTATACCCAATTCTGGTTGAGGAATGTCCAGATATTAATTTCGAAAGGAAGTTGCATCTTAACTCAACATGGTCTTCATAAAAAAGGAAGCATCCGGAAACAAAGTTTGCCCTTGCCGTTTGGTTTGTTGTCCTACACCTTTTTCGGCAGCTTGCCTGTTGTTTGGCTTAATTCAATCTTTTCCTGCTCCGTTTCTCACAGTCAAATCAAATCAAATCAATCTTGATTGCAATCCTAGCCCAGTATAAGTTTTTCCGCAGTGCCCTTCAGCCCTTGGCGAGTGGCAAGGTAGCAATGAAAATCCCCCCCTCCTTGCAAAAAAATAACAATAAATCCATTAATAAAAGTTAAGAGTAGAAGGTGCCTCCCCACTACTCTCAGGGTTGTTGAGTGATGGAAACTGGGGAAATAATTGGCTGAATGGTTGTTGTGAGGGGTTATCAGCCGTATCCCCTCTACAGCTGCCAAGTTGAAAAGCAAAAAGAACGAGAACTGTTACACAAATCACAAACATTCTGACATCTGTATCGACCTACCTGGACTCGGCCCGTTTGTCTCCAAGGGTAAAATGTCAGTAGCAGATCAGGATAAAACATGGTATCACTTGGATTTTATGGGCAACAACACCGAACTAAATAAAGTGTCATCCCATTTAATCCAGTCCCGAAAGGAGGCTTTGGAGATGGTTGGGGCCTGCTGCTCCTAAATTTGAAGCCACAACCAAGGAGCGAAAACCTAGCTCCTTCGGTAGGGCTGGAGGACGTTTGAGGAGGTTCAGATAATTTTGCACCAATCATTTCTTTATAGATACTGAGAGACAGACAGACAGAGAGAGAGAGAGAGAGAGAGAGAGAGAGAGAGAATTTATTATGGGTACCGGCGGCAGGATGTAATTTGAATAGCAGCACATCCTGTTTCTTGCAATAAAACTTTATGCAACTGTGAGGTAGGCCAGATCAGGAAACTGACTCCACAGCAGAAGTGGGTTCCTCCCAGTTCGGACCAGTTCTCCCAAACCGGTAGCAAAGCCTTGGTGAGGTCATGGAATGGGTTCAGTAGATTCCAGTCCATGGGTGCCACCATCTCTTTTTTTTAAATTGATTTTTTTCCCCCAGGTTTTTTTCCTTCTACAAATGCACAGAAGCCAGGTTTCCAACACTGTGCATGTGGTCACTGTTAGGTCTGAATAACTGGAAGGACACGAGATTGCCTGATTCTTCTTTATTAGGAATTGGCTCGTGTGAGGTACAACAAGTAACAAGTGTATATTTGCGGTTAGTGGCAAAAAACGAGGCACGTGGCTCCGGTCTCTCTTTTTAAAGGGCTTTTTTTCTGTAGGCGTGGCTTTGACAGCTGCTTGGATTTTCCCGCCGGCAGCTCAGCCAATCAGCGGCCAGCATGTAGATGAGCTAGTTTAAACACGTATTTACATAACCTATTTACATATTCTAATTTACATAGATACATAACACCCACTTTCTTGTTTTGGGGTTTTTTCAGGTGGGTGGGTTATTTTTTTGAATTTTGGACGGGGGGTTGCCACTGTGTATGTGTGCGCGCACCCACAAGGCACAGCCACGCAGCGTGGGAGGGAGTGAACTAGCAGCGAGGTAAGTTAGAACCAACCCCTGCTCCATATGAAGAGCAGAATTATGCACTTAGTCCTTGACTTACAACAATTCATTTGGTGACCCTTCTAAGTTACAACGGCACTGGAAAAAGTGACTGATGACCATTTATCACACTTATGAGCATTGCAATATTTTATTTTATTTTATTTATTATTTTATTTTATTTTATTTTATTTTATTTTATTTTATTTTATTTTATTTTATTTTATTTTATTTTATTTTATTTTATTTTATTTTATTTTATTTTATTTTATTTTATTTTTTTTATTTATTTATTTATTTATTTATTTTTATTTTATTTTATTTTATTTTATTTTATTTTATTTTATTTTATTTTATTTTATTTTATTTTATTTTATTTTATTTTATTTTATTTTATTTTATTTTATTTTATTTTATTTTATTTTATTATTTTGGGGTGTATGGGGTGCTCGGGGGGGGTAGGACCTCTGGTGTAGGGGCATGTCATGTCCTTTTATGGCAGCTCATTCACCTTTGGTCCCCACCTGTCACTCAGCTCTCACATGTGGCTCCTAGTAGCTGAAACATGCTCAGTAGCCACACCCCAGGCAACAGCTTCGACAGGCTGGCCAAACCAGGCTGAGAGTAGCTGATGGGTCATTGACCTTTGGTGAGATAGGGACCTGTCTATCCCGAGCATGTGAAGACAGATTTTGATGGACTGAACGGATGAAACCTACTAGAATAGGTCAGTGGTCATGAAGGCAGTCTCTGCAAGCGATGTGACAGGCTAAGAGCACGACAAGACATGAAAGATGCCCTGGTCAACCACTAGGAGAAGGGAAACGCTGACTGCAAACCTTGTGGCTATATCCATCATTGGAAAAGGCTTCAGGAGTAAATCTTGAGGCAAAATCCATAGCCGGCGTCCCAGAAGCAGTTCATGATAACTCCTGTGATGTAGTTGGAACCAATCGTATTGGCCTTTGCCATTCCATTGGATTATTTCAGAGAGGTGGAGAGGGGGGGAATATACTGTGTGGGTAACAATCTATCCTCCATACTAACCTACCCAGGCTTTGTGTTATGGGGAGTCCAGATCATGATACCATGGTCTTTTGAGACTGAAGAATGCCAATGCATCAATTTATTTATTTTGTCAAACATGTACAAGACAGCAGGTATAGGTAAAAACATAAACATAAGCAAAGTAAGTCTAATAGGACTAGGTATTTTCTAATATTTTTCTGCCCATTGGGCTTTATGCATGCACTTTGGAGGGAGGCTTGTTGTTGCACTAAACCTTCTGTATCTCCGGGACCGCCTTCTGCCGCACGAATCCCAGCGACCAGTTAGGTCCCACAGAGTTGGCCTTCTCCGGGTCCCGTCAACTAAACAATGTCGTTTGGCGGGACCCAGGGGAAGAGCCTTCTCTGTGGCGGCCCCGACCCTTTGGAACCAACTCCCCCCAGATATCAGAGTTGCCCCCACCCTCCTTGCCTTTCGTAAGCTCCTTAAAACCCACCTCTGTCGTCAGGCATGGGGGAATTGACATTTTCCCTCCCCCTAGGCTTATAAAATTTATGTATGGTATGCTAGTATGTATGCTTGGTTTCTAAACTGGGGTTTTTTAAAATTAACTTAAATATTAGATTTGTTTACATTGTATTATTATTGCTGTGAGCCGCCCCGAGTCTGCGGAGAGGGGCGGCATACAAATCTGATTAAATAAATAAAGAAATAAATAAATGCCTTCTCCATGGCTCTGCTACTGGGCAAAGGAAGTTCAGCCACTAAGCCGGTGGATTTGGACAATCTCAATGGAGTTTGCAAGCTTTCAAAAACAATGTTGTCCCCCCCCCAATCTTCATATCCCATAAACAAAAGGACCCTTCTGAATATTCTGGAGCTGAAATTTCATGGACTGGCTTGTGCCAGCTCGGGACTCATATTAGATATTTCCTTACGCAGATACGAAAAAATCTCCATGCTTTACACATTCCTTCTCTCTCTCTTTTTCCCTTGATCTGTATACTGTCTTAATTAACACATTTCCCCCTTTCTATTTGTGATCCCCTGAACATGAAACACATTCCCTGAGATTTGCAGCCATGAGTAAGTGGCAACCAGCTCCTTCTTCCCTCCCACACCCAAATGCGCTCCAGTGCCGAGGCTTAACCCTTCCCTGCCATTCAGCTTAATACTCATTACAAGATTTGCAAACCCCCCACTTTGAGGAAAGGGGTCTGGGCAATACTGGCTCCCTCGTCCCTTGGATGAGAACAAGCCCAGTTCAAAACAGCCCTCAGGTGCAGGGCGGTTGTGAGAACAGACATGATAAATTTGTATGTTTTATAAGGGGCGAGGGACCAAGAGATTTCAAGTGCTGAGTGCGCTCTCATTTGCTTTGCTACTCATAAACCATGATAATTCTTCGCTTTAATAAGCAAGGTGACATCTGCACCAGTATCCTAATCATAAATTATCGGTTATCACCCTTACATGTTATTATTCCTAGACGAATGTGCTACAATGGGAATGTTTTGC